>NC_048926.1:12986965-13145965 GCF_011077185.1 Oxyura jamaicensis | reverse complement strand
GGCCTTCGCATAAAAAATGGTGAATTAAATTTCTCTTTTAATCAACATTCTTCCACCAAGAAATATAGATGTGCATCCCAATCCCAGGTGTATTAGTTGGTGGTTGTTTGTTGATTAAAAGAGAAATTTAATTCACCATTTTTTATGCGAAGGCCACAAATGATTAAAAAAATAAAATACTGCATTCCTTCCTTAATAATCAGTTTTACAGTCACGTAATCTCTGTTGAGAAAAAAAAAATATTTTTCTTTCCTATTCAAGCCTTGCTTATCAGTTTCCAATCACTAGATCTAGTTATGCTTTTCTTTAACAATTTAAACAAATTTCAGTGGATGTTTTATCTCCACTTTAGTATTTCCCTTTCATTGCAAAGTCTCTTAATACCCTCTTCAATAACTGAATCATATTCAGCTCTTCGAATCTCTATTAAATGCAGTTTTGAGATTCTCTGAAATTTTTCCTCTTTACTGTCTTGCAACATCCTCCTTAGACTTTTGTTATTGCAACTAGACAGAACTCAGCTGCAGTCTCAAGGATAATTACTGAACAAAACATTAACAACATACCCTTTAACAATGTCATTACTAAAAGTTAATTCTTTGTGTACACATTTTTTATAGATGTGCATCTGTTCTTCTATAGCCTCATACTAAGAACTCATACAATTAACCCTAAATAACTTTCAGGAAATGGGTCCAATTTTGAAAATACTCATCTGCACGTGTGACCTCGCATGCTGTTCTCTTCACCCAGTTTAACAACCAATCTACTTTCATTGACAGTGACTAATATTTGATGATCAGATTTTACTAGAAATAGATTCATGATCACTCTGGGAAAATATGCTCTAACTTATAAAAAAATATATAAAAATTTTGAAGCAATACTAAAATCTTATGAAACTGCATTAAAAACATGGTATTTGGTTTACTTCAGATTACCAGTTTTAAACCCTTTCATTACTAACCAATTCAGCTTATATAAGCCAAATGTTGAACATGTATTTACAAAATCAATCCTTCAAGTCTAAAACAAAACTCACTTCAACAGAAAAAAAAAAAAATCAACAGATTGTAATTTAATGCTTGTAATGGCTAAAATGTATTTTTTAAAGAAGTTTGATTAAATAAATGACAAGTTTCTCTCACAAAAAAATCATATAGAATTCTGCATGGTATATTCTATCACTTGTGAAATGGGATTTATCAGCCTTAAACTGAATTTTTTGAACTGGAAGTACTGCAGACCAACCAGTATCCAGTGAAACCATATACCTTTGAAAAGATTATGGATTAAGGAAAGCAATTTCAGTCTGCTACAACTCATTCAATTAAGAGGAAAAAAAAAAAAAACACCCTACATAGCTCTCTTATATGCTGAAGAAGTAACATACAAGTGAGATTTTAGCTAAAAATCTATTTATATAACATGAAGAGGAACAAATTAAAATTTTATTATGCAAACAATGAAATTAGCTGTTATTCCAACTGTCAAAAAGCAGAGCAAATATTTTCCCCAAAATTTCAAGCTGTAGGATATTAACTATCACTAGTCATTACTGCGTAACTTTAAAATAGAATCAGCTTTGAACATTAATGGTGAATTTTTTTTCTTAGACAGAATACATGTTTTATCTTTGTAAGCAAATGCGCCAAAATAAATTCCTGCCTACCCTACTTTAATTTCTCATTATCAAACCAAAACATTTGAGTTTGGTTTACTAAGTCTATTGTACTTCAAATTATTACTAGAATTACCAGAGAATTCTTATCATTAAAACAAGATGTGTATCTCATGAGAAAATTGTCCTTTAAATTGAATTATAGGTTAAAATTAACCAGTGAATACTTGAGAGGAAAGGATCTCATCTACATGTAATAAAAGACAATCAATTTTTCATGGGAGAAGACAGGAAAGGAAATTGCAAGAGTGAAAGCTGCTTGTACAACAAAGTTATTACAATGCAAGTGTTTGCTTATAAATCTATATACATCCCAAAACCATGGGAAGTTTCCTACCAATTTCGACACAGAAAATTCCTGCATCCTTTCCTATCTGATATCAAGCTGAACTGATGGAAATATTAAAGCCTCCAGCCTCCTGTCATTTCTATCCTGCCAGAAGTTACTCACCCCTCTGATCTGCTAACAAGGTTGCTCAAAAGTATTATCCAATCTATTTCTGTCAAAATGGGTCAAGACAAGGAAAGATGTAATAATACAACAGTTTTTGCAATATGCCTTATTTTGACAGAAAATTAAGAAACAATTTCCAGTGAAAGCTCATCTATATAATCTAAGTCGTGTATAATACAGATGAAGAGAAATACTACATGTTCTAGTATGAGGGAAACTAACATATATGTTGAAACTATTGTATTCCCATACTAAGCTAAGAATCCTAATACATTTTGATTACTTAGTACAAGACAACCTCCTTTGAAAAGGCTATCCCTCCTTGCTGTGCTCCTCACACAGTTCAAGAAACATTGAAGTACTATGAATATCTAAATAATGTACTTGACAGATAAACCAGTTTTAATTTATATTTTCATCTGATGAAAAAAAAAAAAAACTTTCAGAAGTTCAACCATAACAGAAGACAACCTTACCTCTGTAGGAATACAAGTATTTCATTATAGCTGAGTTGTGTTCTAAAAAAATTCCAAAAATATGCTAAAACCCTAATATTTTCCTGAAAAAAAGTCTTAAAAATCTTGAGGAAAAAATTTCAAACTTCAGAATTTCGTCTTCATATGGAATACTTTATATGAAGTGCAAATATGTGTATACATACACTTATGTACATACATGCTTGAAAATTTGGCAAGATTTTTTATATTTTTTTTCGTTCCCAGGATGGAAGTCCAAGCCATACTACAGCATTGACAAATGTATTTTTTTCTCCACGATATAATTTGCATTCTCTTCCCTTTAAAGCAGTCTGTTGCAACTAGACACACATCAGGGTGATCTTTTTGGAGAGTAATAACTTTGGACATCAAAGCAGATCTTATGCTCTACAGTATGCAGCTTGTTTTAAGAAGTAAATCCAGGAATTGCACAAAAGTACAAGCCAGAGACTTCAATTAAACAAAGATTTTTAAATGATTCCCTAGATAAAGGCAGAATGCTAGTAATTAGTTTCAAGTATGCTTTGCCAACTGGTCTTCAAATTTGTGAAGAGAGACGCAGCACTGAAGTCTAGATTCTAAGGAAAAGTTCATACAAACATCTTGGTACTAGCCTTGGCATTGCAATCTTACTGCTCTCTGCAGTTTTCAAAGCTGTAGACTGAACATTATTAACTGTATTTATTAAGCACAGAATGTTTAACACTGATGCAGAATGTGTTCAGACTAATATTTATCCAAATCTTTCTTCAGTGTTGTGCTTTACTTGGTGCTTTTAAACAACAACAAAAAAAGGATGTCATACGTATTTAATTATCACATTTCTTAAAATCCATTATCCACAAAATCTATAAATTCTGCATAACAATAAATCCACATTCTACTCTCACCTCTGCTTTCATATACATAGAATAATTGATACAATAATTGATACTTATAACATTCAAGAACAGTAAAACTGTAGATTAAGTTCTCAAGCTGTTAACGAAGCTACCTAGCCTTAACAGAATTCAAACAAACTCAAGGGTGGTATTCACTTAGAGAGTGCTTAGTCTGAGACGCTATCAACCTAGAGTGAGCGGATAATATGTAACCTGATGACTTAATTTTATAAATCAAGGAGAAATGCCATGTAATTCCAGTATCACAGCCAGAGTTTTACTTCACAGCACATGGCCAAGCAGGTTGATAATATGACCTGGCTCTGAAAGACTGTGGGACACAAGTCTCATCAATTATGGGAAACTGGGAAACAGAATCCTGTAGGCTGAAGGGAGCTTTCCAGTTCAAGTCTGCTATAATGGCATCATAAGAGAAAAAGCAACTAATTGCTACGTAGGTAAGAAACTGGCTGCTGGCCATCTTCAGTAGTACTATTCCAGACCTTTTCTGACAAGCTCTCAGATCTTTATCCAAATGTCCACCTAACTAAAGGAACACATGCCAGAAAGCATGAAGTCATATACTGATAGCTACCACCTATACAGGAAAAGACACAAGTCAGTAATCAGGAGGAAGATGAGACAGCAGCTGGTTGAGACAAGAACCTGGTTAATAGGATGGAATTGGTTAACATATATATATATTTTTTTTAAAAAAAAGGCAAAAGTTAGTTGGGGATGAAATTTATCATGAACTAACAAATTATCAAACTTCAAAAACACCCACAAAGCATCAATATCTGAAGCTGTATCTCCGACATAACAGACATCCTAAAGGAAAGGAAACTCTTTGATATGGCAATGCTTCTCAACGCTGTACAAAGTTATACAAAACCACTATCTACACCACTTTTCCTTAACAAATCATATTTTGTATGCTTGAAACTACAAATTGTATTTGCAAATTTGATCAAACGTACTTTTATTAAAAAGGTAGTTAAGATACCTTTGTCAAACTGTTAAAATCCTTCCTTTCAGATTAAAAACTATTAAGAACATATTCACTTTTCTTTTCTTAACACTATTGCTGTCACTTATACTTACAAGTATCTAGGGCTGAGATCTGCCCTGTTTTCCCATTAGTTAATAGAAATCATCTGCTACGAAACAGTATTGCACTTTATCCCATTCAGAGAGTGTTTTTTAGAAAAATACATACACATATATGACATGGATTAGTCTAAGGATTAAATTGCACATCAAATGCAAAATTTTATTTCTGAAAATTTGAAGCTACTTCACTGAAAGATCTCTGACTATTTAACTGGAGATGCATTTATTTTAAAACACAGTTTATCCTGATATAACTTATTACAAATGTCACTTGAGGATGGCAGTCAATATTCTTAAGGATACCTTTTGAAGAGTAAGAACGTTAACTTAACTTTGTAGATTAACTTCAGAGAAGGAAGACTTATGAGAGGAATTTTCTATAGTAAAACAGCTGTTAAGCAACCACAGCAATGGTTGCAGCGACAAATCACAAAGTTGAGGACTGCTAAATTTCAAGTTTGGCTGCAATTCTACTTCTAAAAGGAAAAAATACATGAGAATAGGGACATATAACACCTGTTGCTGGAACATTTAATATCACTGAGCTCTCCTGCTTACAGAAATACCTATCACATTTGTGATAAGAAAACATCCAAATAATAAAAACAGTATTATCCGTTTCCTCTTCCTCTGTTGTTTTAACATAGAAGCCAACTGATATTTTGGAATGATATAAGCAAGGTGTTAGTTACATGTTAAAACACACAGTTATTTTTTTAGGGCATTCTGCTCAGGTATATTTCCAGAAAGCAATTTTTAAAGTCTTTCCCATTTTCAAAATTCTTTCACTTTCAGGCAATGTTAACATTCAGACTAATGTTGACATTAGTGTTCCATAAAATTTAATGCATTTCTGTAGACATGCCTGATATACTGCTCATACATTAAAGAGCAGCTCACTGAATTAATAAATATAGGTTCCTAATAAACCTGAATAAAGTGATAAATGCCTTACAGAAAAGACAAAGATGATGCTGATCACCCTTTAAGCACAAAATGTTTAACACATTAATGCAGAATGCATTCAGATTAATAATAATTATCCAAAAGCTTTCTTCAGCCTTACCTGGAAGGCAAGAGGTACATGCAATTAGAAGGGACTGAGAGGTATTCAGAATCTTTCAAGCTGTAGCGTATTTAAAGTTCTAGTAATATACAACGACAAATGAAAAGATCAAGTGATAGTTTGGACAAGAATAAAGTTTAAATCAAGTTAATACCAATATTAAAAAAGCTTTGGATGTATGCTTTAAAAACTGGGAAAGGCTGATACAAATTAACAGATAAATTAGTGAAAATTTAAATAAACTGAATTTCTGCAAGGCAAACTTTTAAAGGCAATTTACTGCAGTCTCATGAAAAAGACAATTGAGTTTCTATACCTGCTTTTTTCTTTAGATATAATTACATTCTTATCACTTTATATGTTGGAAGGTTAAAAGAAACAATATTACATAGATCTGAGAATATGCACGAGACTTAACCTATTTAAAAAACACATTGAAACAAAAAAACTACTTTGCTAAATGTGTGGTTAATTAGTGTTATTCAGACATGAACTTAAGGTTGATCACGTTATTATTTATAGGACTGGCAGGTTTTTTTTCTTTGTTCATTTTATATTTCCTTTATTTTCCAACTAATAGGGCTACAAGCTTTGAACAAACTGCAAAAATATAATGAAATTATTATTCACCTCTAACTCAACAATAATGAAAGTATTTTTTACAAAAGCAAGGTCATTTAATTTTTTTTTTTTTATTGTATCCAACCTGCAAAATAAACAGTATGCTATTATACATTTTAGCAAGCCATCATCTGGAATATTTTATAGGAAAACGAAGTGAGCTACTCTAAGCCACACATATTCACTAAGAGTCACATGAGCAGATTAACTTATACAGGTTAACAAGAGGGCTTTTCAGACTTCTTCTGCAACTCTCAGGTCTAGGGTCTGGTTAATTGCAGTGTGGAAGTTGACCGGTTGCTGTTTATCTCATGTAAGATCAGGGAGAAGGAACTGTCTTTTTCTTAAGCAGTTTTTTTCCACATTCAACACTATGTGCTTGAACAGTCATACAAAACACACTGAGACTCCCTGCTGGTAACCCATATATCTGCAGTCTGAAAACAGTACATTTACACATAGCCTAATAACCACAAATTAGAATATGTTATAGTCAAAACCTACCCAGGGGATTTAATAGGAAAAAAAAAAAAAAAAAAAAAAGTAAAGCTAATTTGAATGCCATGAATAAATCACAAGAAACAGGCCATCTTTCAAAACTTTTCTTTTATAATTGCAATCCCTCAGAGTGTTCACTTACATTACTGTTTAGTTCAGTGTATTACTATAGCCTAAATCACCGAAATCGTCGGAAACTGTCAAGTGCATGAAATGACTACACAAGTAATAAATCGAGTTACGGCAGCTTTACACTGAAAGGAAAATATATGTATTCAAAATATTTAAAATACATTTATTTAAAACATATTTGAAGTGTGTTATTTTCATTTTACTATATAAGTCTACTTGAAAAGTTTTCTTTTAACTTCTGTGTGCCTCACGACAACTCATCAACGTACCAACCCAAACATGCAACCCTTTTTCCTTATTTTATCTTTAAGCTCTGTGTGAGTGACAACCCTTCAATTAAGGTGACAGACAAAACAAATACTATTGTAGGATAAAACATACACCACGATGTTGTAAATTCTAACAGTGTTATGAAGTCTAACATTCAATTTATGAATGTTTTCCCTAGAGATGGTGGACAAACATCCCTGTGTTACAAGCACAGAATATACAGAGTAGTATTTAACAGTACAGTAACACCCCTGAGGTGCTCCCCTGTGTCCTCTTCACTTCCTTCTTCCTCAGACATTGCTATTCAGTGTTCCTTAAGTAACATGGCACACATGCTTGAATTCCTACTTTCAGCAGCTTCTAAACTTGTAGATGATAACAGAAAACCTTTACTCCTTTTCTTGCAAGCATTTCTGAAAACAAGTGTTGTCTCAGGCAAACAGCTTTGTGCCACACAGAGGCTCTCCACACAGAAATACTGATCAAACCAGCGAAGTAGTTTCAGTTTAAGAACTAATCCTGTATTTAGCAACCTTGCTTTAGTACTCCACACAATACTCAGCAGAGACTCAAGTCAGCAAAACTTGAAGCCTTCCTTCATGCCTGCCATAGGCAATATTGGTATCATTGTCCTCTAGCCGTACATTCAGAGTTGAACCTGCAAGGTGTCCCATTTTAGTGTTCTATGTTAGATGTCTTTCTCCACACAAGCCATTGTGGCAGTTCCTTTTTCCAATGTGAGCAATGGAACAAAACATCTAGAGATGCAGATGAGTAGGTGTTTGATTTCACCTTTTCTTCTGATGTAAAGCTTTTCATTTCTACTTTTACAGATATACACTTTATTGACAGATAATGTATGATTGAAAAGAATATTGTCAAGGATTATGAATGCCAAATCATGTCTGGGTACAATGTCAAGAATATCAAAACTAAGTACAGGTAGGCCTCCTACCCTGTAGAAAGACAGTCAGGACTGGGATAGACGAAACTGCTAACTAAAGGAGACATTCTTTCCTGAAACCTCTATGTACAAAAGCCATATAAAGATGTACTGGGCTTTGTTTCAGCATTTCCTTGAGAGAGATCTTACCAACATTTAACCTACTCGCATAAAAAACACATCAACTCTAGATATGATAATGCTTTGCAGCAGCTTTTTACCTTGAGAAGAATCCACATACTACTCTTCCTGAAGTTACTGGCAGATTAGAACATCATAAAAACAAACATCTGATTACATCCGAACATAGATTCATCTAATCCACTAGTCAGTCTTTAAGAGCAACAACTATGCTGACCTAGTCTCATCATTATGGTTTACTCCCTTCATTGTCCCATACTGTTCACAATTGTTGTATAAGGGATGTTAGAAAGGAATGCCAGAAAGGAATGCCTATTGCATTTCCTGTTTTGGGGCTCTTCTCATCCCCTCTCAAACCTGACAATGCAACCTCCTGGGACAGCATATTCCATATTCCAGAATATATTCAGATGCTATCCAAAAAGAAGTATTTTATTTTATTGAACTTTGCCTATTTCAACAAATGCCTCTTAGTATAACGGTGTTTGACAAACATTCTGCATTCAGATCATCCAACTTCAACATTTTGCAAACTTTGACCATATGCTATCCCCACTTAGACCTCTCAGCAACAAACCGAGTCTTCAGGTCTGTCCTGTTAAGACCATAGGCTCCGAAGTTCAAGTTCCATTTTAGATTTTCCTTGCTTTGCATGCAACATAAATCAAGATTTCACATAAACTCGTCTCATATTTCTGCAAGTATTTCATTAAGTACAAACCTATTGACTCACAAAAAGCCAGCTTTACAAATCAATGAAATACAGTCTTTCAACACAGAAGAGTCATGTGTAAATACTGGAAAAAATATAAAAGAATAGAGAGACAGACAGATGTAACAATCACATCCATAACTAAATTTTATGCAAGATGCAGAATAATAAGCATAAAATACAAATTTCCTATTTTCTGGAATTTTTGGCATAAATCCAGCTTTTTTTACTGTTTTTGCTTGAAATTCAGAAAACCTTTTTTCTTCAAGCAAAAATCAATAGCTGTTCTTAATTCTCTCAAACATACTGCCTATTTTTCTTTAGTTTAAAACATCTCTGCTGTGAAACCAAAGTATTCTAATCTTACTTTGCTAAGTAAAATACTCTGCTAAATTACTGTAATAAAGAAATCTTACAGCAGCTATTTTTCCTCATGGAAAATCACTAGACACTACCCTAATTTCCCCTTGCACATTATAAAAGCAATGTCAAAACCCAACAAAGAAAAATAAATTAGAAATTCACCCATTACTGTACAATATCAACAACTGTTGCCATTTACAAAGGAAATGTACATTTTCAGAGGTGTTACTCACTATCAAAACTTTACACAATATAATAAGAACAACTGAATATACCTCTTTATATTAATTTTTTTAAACTCATTATACACTGGCATAATCAGATGACCTTCCCTATTCAGACTATTATTTTGTTTTATTATTGTGTAGTTCCAGTATTATATTAAATACTGGTGAAATTTTGGAAACTTTATAACTTGTTATTACTGAATTCCACAGATGGAACATTGTCTTTAACATTTTAATTACTGTGTTTCAAATTAAACAATCCAAACCATTACTTCTCATGACCTGTCCAAGTCCTGTAAAGACCTGCCACTAGCACAAAACAGGATGAAATAGATTTAAAATATTTCTCCTATACTGTCAGCCATTCAGTGTCTCTAAAAATGCAATTATGCATGCATTTATGTGTTTATCTGGATTTTACTTACTTGACCAGAGCATTCCAATTCACCCCAATTCAAGCATCAAGGATGCAGTGAATCCATACTTGGTGTATTAGTTATGCAGTTGTTTACACAGTACAGAATTACACACTCAGACAATCTAAAAAATTTGTAATGTCTTGATATATTTCTCTCCTACAAAGTATTCAAACTAATGAAGAAGTTTTACTACTCTCTCTACTTTTAAAAAAGCAAAAACACTTATAAAACATAATAATCATTTTTATAACTGAAGCAAAATTTATGTCTACAAGCTGAAAAAAACATATGGCTTAACCTGCATGTATTTTTATGATTGAACCACTCCATAAATTAAAATTTAGTTTTGCTTTGTATTTTTCCCTTCTGGCACAGTTTTACTGGAAACTGTCAGTTTTCTTCTTAGAATCATTTGCTCATGTATCATTGCGTTAAACTGGTAAGCTCATTCCCCTTGGGGAAAAACAGTCATTTAAAGTAATTGATAATTGGAGGTCTACCATTGACCAGACAGATACCTTCAGGGCCAATTCAGTCTTCTCACTCACTCTTTAGCAAAAGAGATTGCATTTTTAAAATGTTAGTCCAAAAACCGTTCATGAACTTGCTGCTGACAGCTGCAAGTAACTTTATTGATTAATGCAAGTGCCACAGTAACATTCTGAAGTTTGATTCTTACCACAAAGATTAAGAATGAAACAACGAAATAATTTCTAACAGTCTCCTCTACACTTGTCAAACAACATCACTCAATATTCAATTACAGGTAAGTTTGCAACTTCCAACTAAAATATTCTATCTTCTCAGTGAATTCATTTACATGAGCCTCTACACCAGAACTATTCTGCTCTCAAGACATACTCTAGAATGTTAAAGGGGGCACTGAATTTTGTCCAAGAATTTTTGTAAAATTAACCAACTTCTTGTAAAAATTCTTTGAAAAAGTAGCCAGCTTCTTTCATGAAATATCAAAAGCTATTTTAAGCTACAAAACCAAAGAAAATACATACAAAATAAATCAATGATCTGGAACCTAAAAAATTACAAATTTATCACAAAATCACAGAATCATCTAGGTTGGAAAAGACCTCCAAGATCACCGAGTCCAACCTCCAACCTAACACTAACAAGTCCTCCACTAAACAATATCCCTAAGCTCTGCATCTAAACGTCTAATAAAGACCTCCAGGGATGGTGACTCAACCACTTCCCTGGGCAGCCTGTTCCAGGGACTAACAACCCTTTCAGTAAAGAAGTTCTTCCTAATATCCAACCTAAACCTCCCCTGGTGCAACTTTAGCCCATTCCCCCTCGTCCTGTCACCAGGCCCGTGGGAGAATAGACCAACTGCCACCTCGCTACAGCCTCCCTTCAGGTACCTGTAGAGTGCAATAAGGTTGCCCCTGAGCCTCCTCTACTCCAGGCTAAACAGTCCCAGCTCCCCCAGCCGCTCCTCGTAAGACTTGTTCTCCAGACCCCTCACCAGCTTTGTTGCCTGTCTCTGGACTCACTCAAGCACCTCCATGTCCTTCTTGTAGCGAGGGGCCCAAACCTGAACGCAGTACTCGAGGTGTGGCCTCACCAGAGCCAAGTACAGGGGGACAATCAATTTCCTGGACCTGCTGGCCACACTGTTTCTTATGCAAGCCAGGATGCTGCTGGCCTTCTTGGCCGCCAGAGCACACTGCTGGCTCATATTCAGCCGACTGTCAACCACTACTCCCACGTCCTTCTCTCCCAGGCAGCTTTCTAACCACACATCTCCCAGCCTGTAACTCTGTTTGGGGTTGTTGTGCCCCAGGTGCAGGACCCGGCACTTGGCCTTGTTGAACTTCATACCGTTGGCCTCAGCCCATCGGTCCAGCCTATCCAGATCTTCCTGCAGAGCCTTCCTACCCTCGAGCAGATCGACACACACGCCTAACTTGGTGTCAACTGCAAACTTACTGAGGGTGCACTTGATCCCCTCATCCATATCATCAATGAAGATACTAAAGAGAACTGGCCCCAGAACTGAGCCCTGGGGGACTCCACTAGGGACCGGCCTCCAACTGGATTTGACTCCATTCACCATGACTCTTTGGGCCCGGCTACTCAGCCGGTTTCTGACCCAACGAAGCATACACCAGTCTAAGCCATGAGCAGCCAGTTTCTCAAGGAGAATGCTGTGGGAAACGGTGTCAAAAGCCTTACTGGAGTCAAGGTGGACTACATCCATAGCCTTTCTTTCATCCACCAAGTGCGTCACTTTGTCATATAAGGAGATCAGGTTCGTCAAGCAGGGCCTGCCTTCCATAAACCCATGCTGACTGGGCTTGATTGCCTGGTTGCCCTGAAAGTGCCACGTGATGACACTCAAGATAATCTGCTCCATGAGCTTCTCTGCCACTAAGATCAAACTAACAGGCCTATAGTTCCCTGGGTCAACCTTCCGGCCCTTCTTGTAGATGGGTGTCGCATTTGCTAGCTGCCAGTGGACCGGGACCTCCCTCAATAGCCAGGACTGCTGGTAAGTGATGGAAAGCAGCTTGGCCAGCTCTTCCGCCAGTTCTCGCAGTACCCTTGGGTGGATCCCATCTGGTGCATTAACTTGCGTACATCTATGTGCTGTAGCAGGTCGCAACCATTTCCTCGTGGATTGCGAGGGCCACATCCTGCTCCCCATCCCCTTCCACCAGCTCAGGGTACTGGGTATATGCTTCCTGAGCTTACCTCACATTGGCTTGAGCACTTGATCAAGATTTAAAAAGTAGGTTTTTAAAACAAATTAGGCCATAATATTAAAATGCAAAAGCCAAGCAAACTTCTTAAAAAACCCTGACAAAGACAGGCCTTGATACTCACCCATCATTAGAACATGTCAGAAATTCTTCCTTTATTTTTGGATGCCAACAGCCTGAATTAAGCATTGCTGTATGACCCTAGGGAAATAAACACAAGGTTGTCTTACAAGGTTTTATAGGAAGTCTTAACAGGTTTTGTAAATTTTACTCCAGTCCATCAAGAAGAACCATTTCAAAAACTGAGAGCAGCATCCCTTCTTATTAGACTGAAGTTACAATGATGTAACAAATTGTATGTATTCTAATCCATTTCACTCTGCTTGTTTTCATTTTCAAATTATAAAAACACTAATATTTTCCTTCTTTTTATATTTATCATCTCAGACTATGGCATAGAATGACACTTGTCCTTTTATCTTGGCAGAGCTGTAATGCAGAAAAAGGATGAAACAATATGCATCAATATCATATTATGCAAATTGTTTTAAGCTACATAAAAAATAACAGCAATGACAAGAATTATCAGGAAGGATACAATATACGTATTCAATGCCAAACTACACTAGCCAAAAAAACGTGTTGTAGAGACTAAGGAAACAGAATTCTAGAGACAAAATGGATTTAACTTCAGGTAAGGTTTTTATAAAAGATGTTACACTGCAAATTGTGTAGTGAGCTCTCTTGCTTTAGGATGAAAAATCAGAAGGAAATTACTTTAGCCAAATGCAAGAGACTGTCATTATGTTTACTATAAAGATAAGACATCTTTGTCCAGCTGGCTTTACATCTTTGAAGAACAGACACATGATCATTGACTACCTTCAGAGAGAAATCTGGCAACTACTCCCGTTAACACTGGGATTATTTCAGTTTGCTTTAAACACAAATATGGGGAGAAATACTGAAAAGTTAATGGGGCAATATAACTAATATTTTAGCATTTTGACTGTCACACCACAACACATGGGAATTCCAGAAGTTTACAAGAGAAAGAAAATCTGTATTATTTTTTAAGTAAACAAGAACTAAAGCAGATGTTACCATTTGATGTTTTTATATACATATCACTAGCCAAAAGAAATAGTGATCTGACAAGAACAGCCTCAGGCAAAACAGTATTTAGCCCAGTTATTTGGCAATACACTTTACAAGCAATAAATAAATCATCTTTATTATCAGCTTGAGCAGTAGATGTTATCATTACTTTTTTAGGCTCTTCAGCTATTTATAAAACTGACCTGAATTTAAATCATGTATGTAAACTGAATCCTTGTCACATATAGTTTGTGGTCGTAAAGACACAAAGTGCTCAAAACCCAATCAAGTTGTTGAAATACTTCAGAACTATGAATCAGCTGTTTGCCATTTGTGTTTTCAGCTACTGTTAAAAATGTGCACATTGTTGCTTATTAGTCTTTTACATACATGACATGCAAGTAACTATAATGTTAGTTACTCCCTCCTCTCACCCCTGCCTTGAATGGGGTAAATTGGATCAGCAAAAGTTGAAAGGTAAAAGAAAGCAAGAGACTAGATCAGATCAATAGTTTCTGGTTTTTGTTTTTTTTTTGTTGTTGGTTGGTTGGACAGCGGTATGGGGGAAGCTGGTGATTTTTCCAAGATACAATTTTAAAGACATGGATTTGTCATAGCATCATAAGTATGTTACTTGGAAGAGATCTCTGGATTTCATTTAGTCCAATCTTCTGCTCAAAGCCAGATGACAGTTAACATCAGAACAGGTCAGCCATGGCTTTGTCTAGCTTGAAAACACCCATGGATGGAGGTTCCACGGCTTCCATGGGTGACCTCTTCCTATGCTGCAGTACCATTCTACTGAAAAATGTCTATAGGGGCAAACCACTAAAGTCTTCTAGGCTAAGGCTGTTGCTGTTTTAGAAGCATTTGGCTACAACACCATGTTGTCTTTTCCAGTAGCTGTATGCTGTTATTTGATTGTCCTCTAATCTCCATCAGACTAAAAGAGCCCAAATGCTTCAACCTCTCTTCATAGCACAAATGCTTTAGACCCTTGACTTCCTTGGAAGGTCCTGGACCTCTTCCAGTTTCTCCAAACCCACCTTGAACCGAAAGAAAAACTCCAAACTGCCTTTAATCTGCTGACGCACGCATATTATTGTAGTCCAGTTTGCAGTTTATCTCATTTACAATAAAATTAAATTGTTGGCTCACATTCAGCCCAGCATCCATTGTAACCTGCAGTCCTTGTCAAGCCAGTTGGTACCAAGCACTGGACCACCCCAACCCAGAGTGGGGGCTTTGCACACTTATTTATTAACTTCATGCCGTTTCTCATAGAGAAATGAAATAAATGTCACGAAATTGACAATACAAAGTTTGTGCTCTTACTTTACCTTGGTGTTTGTCATATCCACAATGTATTGGTCTCCTTTTATGCATTCCATTACTGGGAAACCATCTCTGTCAAGCACCTTTGCCTGAGAGTTACCAGAGACAACCAGAATGACATCTCCTGTGCTGCTGTACTGTAAAGACTTGATTTGGTGACTAAAAAAAAACAAACAACAACAAAAAAGCCAGTATTAAAACAGAAGTGTCAATGATTAAAACAGAAGTGTCAATGATGAGAAAATGCATTGCAGAAATAGGCCCATATACATGCCTGTATCAGAAAGATGGAAAAAAAAAATCTAAGAGCAAAGGATTAAAGCGTTTTATTCCTCTGTGTGTGTGTGTGTGTGTGTCAGACTTCCTTCTATAATGTCAGAGCACATTGTATAATAGTATTTACAAAGTTGGCACCTAAAATGTCATTTCTGGCAAACATGTTTACTTTAAGAATGCTTTGTAACTCCAAGTGAAACATAGCATGCCAGATTCAGCTCTTCAGGGCTCAAAATTCCTCCTCACCTTCTCAACATCTGGATTTGCACTAATCTATAAAGTACTATAAAAGGATGCTGTAGTCCTACATAGAAACCCATTATACATTGTACAGCAGGAAATTCGTCAAATGTCAGCATTCTCCCACCATTTGCTATGTTCAGGGCTACAGTTTCATCAAAGATTCAAATAAAGATAAATATATATACCAATGAACCTGGAAAAATATCAGTAGGTGATAATGTACTTGCCTTAAATGATTGCTCATTTGCTGCAAAAGTTTTCTGACATACATCTTCCCTTGACTGAAAAAGCTTGGGACAGAAATCATTGAATATCAAGACAACAAAAATGATTAAATCAAAGTGGGATGATGGCAAGTGAAGCAGAAATCCATTTCCATCCCCAGTGACAGCTTTGATGTCTTCTCTCAGCATTCTGCTTTATGTACAAAGCTCTCTGAAGTCACTATATCCAAAGCAGATATCCTTTTGTTTCCCTACCAGACCACACACTATCACAAGGATAGCTGAGAACAAAAAAGTGGTGTATCCACCACTCACCTGCCAGTAGTGATATCCTGGCACATTAACAGAAAGCGTACAACCATATTAACACTTCAAGTCTGCAGTTAAATTAACTGAAAAGCAGAGATCAAAGTGTGTTTGCAATTCTGTTTGGATTCTTATGGCCTCCAAGCCATGTTCAATAAACTGAACATCACAAAAAAAAAATTGTTCAAGTGCATCAAGAAATAATATTTCTGTATCAAAAGGAGTGTATTCTACTTACCAAAAAACATAACCATGTGCATTCAGATTCTAATAACTTTACGAAAACTATTTTTTAAACATAAAATTTCACATCAGTAGAATTAACACTCAGGTGATCAATGAAGCTGAGTATGCAACTTGTAACTTAATTTAATGTTTTATGCCTTGCATGGCATTGAATTTGTAACTGACTCAGCAGGAGCTATAATTTGTTAAATCTCTCCTCAGACTGAGATAATGTACAAAACACATAAAACATGGTAATACATATTTTAGAAAATCTGCATTGACCATAGAAATGTAAACTAAGCATAAGTTTCTCATTCAAAAAATGTTTGGCAAAACTGATTACATTATGGCTCAAAAGCCAAAAATTGCTTCAAGCACCCTATTATGTAATACGAACTGGCAGCCAAATTGGCTAAAGTATTATAAACTCTAATTTTTAGTAGAAAAGAGACACTAGAATCTGGGAATTTCAGAAATAGATCACAGGAGATGTCTGAAAAAGCATCCTGAATATAAAGAGCAAGAATGGATACTTGCACAAAAGAGAGGAAAGAAGGCCAACCACATTAAGCTCAGAAGAAACACTGAAAAAAAATAAAAACAAACCCACAAGAGAAACGGTATCTATACTCTAGAACATTCTCTGCAGACAACTGATAAACTAAAGAATCTGTATCAGTGCATTTGAACAAACTTTGCTTTCAACTTTGATTAACATTTAAGTTTCTTCTGACATGGAACATCACCTGATTTTACAACACCTAGTACAATGGAAACAATTCTAACAATTAATCAAATCAAGAATGTGGAAAAAAAAAAAACGCAGTCTGCGAGAAAAAAAGGTATTTCCACAACTTTTAGATAAAGGAAAACAATAACCTCCTAACTGTACAATATCGGTTTAAAAAAATCATGTAAATCATATGCAGAAATTCATGCTGTACGTAAGGTATTCGTACAACCCAGGAGTTACTGTTTTTCAGATGTTTACTGGACTATTACCAAAAGTAAGGCTCTGCAGAGGCAATTCCTTAAAAAAAAAAAAAAAAAAAAAAAAAAAACACTTTTGGTTCTTGTTAATGTTAAAGCAAAAGTCTTGGTAAAATTACAAAAGCAATTCACTTTAATAGGATTAATCCAAGTCATTTAGGTTTAAGCCTGCCAAACTAGCATAGTACTTTCTGCTGGAAGCTGCAGCATGTACATTGGCAGAGCTGTGAAAGTTAATTTCTACACATTTATCACTGATTTGCCTTACACTTGCCCTCTTCTTTAATGCTGAGGTGTGTTTTTTTTATTTTTATTTTTATTTTTTTCCAGGCTCTCTCTTTCTTGTTCTTATGTCTCAAATCCAAGGAGAAATTAACATAGTAATCTGATATTATGCTACAAAATGCAGCCTGGACAATGAGCAATTATTCTCAGGCTTTATATTCTTCTTAAAATGAAATTAAATATATGACTCCAGAACAAGATTTCTGCCAACACCTAAAGCTTCCATACCAGAACTCCTCAGAATTCTTTGAAATTAAGGTCTGTGAATGCAAACAGTCCTTGCCATAAATTCTGCAGTGAAAAAATATAATAATAAGAATATATATACACCTGAACACAGGTTATATAAGAATCTTCATAGTGCTAACTAGTACTAAGACTACATTTGCATCTTATAGCATTATTACCAAGTACTACTAAATCTGAATTTACTCTTCTGCTCAGCATGGAAGTGCTTCAGTTAAAATAATCTCATCCTGTGGAAGTAAAGATTGTTGGCTATTTCTTATTGCCACTTACGACAAATGAGAGGAAAACACAATTTGTGTTCTGCTGCACACTTGCGCAAATGAAATTCATGGCAGAGAAGTCTCAATGTGTATTTTTTTTCCCCTCCAAAGATGCACGTTTACTAAGTCGTGTTTTCACAGTAAATGTGCTGTTCTTTGGTTTACTGTAACAAAGTAAGTCTTAGAGATCAAAATCGCGTAAGGAATCACAGCATATTTTTATTGTTCTGATTCTTCACATTTTAAACCACCAGTAGAATCTCTTTTCAGGTGGTCTCAACTTTTTGTCATTTTTCATTACGTAGAGTCCTGGCACATCTACAATTAGTCATGGAATCCCAGCCTTCCAAACTGACAAAAATTCAGTTTCAGCTTTGTCTATTTTTAATGGTTATTGACTGGAATTCTAAGAACTACTTATTGTACATCATAAATTTTAATCCCTTTTAAGCATACCAAGCATTTTATAAAGTGTGCCTCATTAATTAACCATTTGACAGTACTTTGCTAGAATAACCATGCTATTTTTTTTTATATGTGCTTATTTGAAAGTTAGCTGTGCATGAGACATGGCATTTTGAAGGAGATTGATATTCCAGTTCTCTCTGATAAGTAAACAAACCTGGTTCGTTTACTGACTGAATAGCTAGTGAACAGTACAAAAGTTACTGTATAAAAAAAGGATTCCTGTATTGTTATATATCTATATGCAAATACAAATTTAAATAGATATATTTTCAGACACTATATCTGTTTTTTCTGTGTTTTTTGTTTGTTTGTTTTTGTTTTTTTTTAACATGTACTACATAGCCATTTTATTATTAGTCCAGTGCAAGGGATCACTACTTCCAGAAACAGAGGATTTAATGGAAATAAGATCCCCTCAACACCCTCAGAAATACTGACAGTGACTACAGAAGTTATGTCCTTCCCATAGGCTTTACACAAAAGGTTTAACTGCTTTAACTTTCTTCTCTGCGTCATCAACTTTATATATAAAATTAATAATAAAAAAATAAATTATAAGCACAGTACATATGGAAAGTGTATTCTGTTAATTTCAATTATAATTATGAATATCAACCTGTGCCTTTGAGAGGTTCATAATCTATTTGCAGATATGTTATTGACAATTCTGTCTAAAAATTCACCTATAGCTTTCTAAAAGAGGAAAATATGTAAGTCTGGATGGAGCGTGAAAAGACATAAGATGACAAGTTCTTGAGTTCATGTTCCATTCACCACAAAAAGTGCAATGAGATATAAAAGCCTTTCAAGCCACCTATCTTACAAGGCTTTTGTGCATTTAGACTAACATAGCCAATATCTCAGGTGAAAAAGGAAGTCTTTATGCATACCATTCACAAGGCTGGAGTGACCGAAAAGCCTGGAGAGAAGCATCCATTCCAGCAAAATCCCAAAATTTAACGTCGTAGTCATATCCACCAGTTATCAAACGGGCACCTGAAGGATCCAATCCCAAAGCAGAAACCTACACAGAAAATAAGAAAATCAAGTTTTTATTTCTCTTTTTTCTGCAATTCTTCTGAAGGCAACAAAATATAAAATATTGCTAAAGTAATAAAAAAAAAATCAGCATGGTAGTTTATCTATGTTTTGTTTTTGAATTTTCACCATCTTGTATAATGTCTGAGTACTTTAAAAAGGGCATGGAAAATGAAAGAGGAAATTACATAATCTGAATACAACACTGAAGACTACAGAGAACAGCTAGTTTACATTGTTTGCTTTCCAATTTTCTCAGTGATGAATTTAGATATGTTTCATTTTCCTGAAGAAAACAAAACTGTACACTTGTTTCAGAAGTACAAGTAACAGTTCTAGTAAGATTTTGAAATGGTATTTAATATCCATCAGTTTAAGATTTTGCACTATACTCAACATAGTTCATGTGCGCATACATGCACATTGGTTTAATTTGCCTTCTGAAGGAAAAAAATATGGAAACTTGGTTTAAAAAAAAAGTCCCAAATTAAAAAAGAGATCATATCAACTAAAATAACTTTAAAAACTTTCCAAAGCCATCTGTTTGACATACAAAATTAGATTTATAAGGCTACTTAGAACTTTGAGGAAAGAATGCTCTCATTTATTATCCTCAAAAAACAGGTGATCCCACATAAGATGTATAATTATTAGATCCATAAACCCTTTCATTTCAGAGAAAGCGGTTCTCAGCACAATAAAATAAAGTGGTAATAATAGAAAGAAAACGTGGTAATAATAGAAAGAAAATGTTCTAGAAAATGCGTAAAAAGTGATTTAAAGTGATGAGCCTGAAAGTTCTAAAAAACAAAGAAACAAACAAGCAAACAAACACAAAGATTAAAAAAATCTTATACTCCAAGAACATGTACACTTTTGACAGTTCTTGGGAACAACAACAATAGACAAAAAAAAAAAAAAAATTGTATGCATGATAAAAGAAGGGAAAAGCTTACTTTCAGAGTAGAAGACAACACATGAGAATAGTGTTATGGCTACAGGTTAGCCCTGCTAAACTTTCAGGATAAAGAAAGATCAAGCCAATTGTTTCCGGGTGCCTAAATTTTATTAAATATTCCAGATATTAATGTGAAAAAAATCTAATAATTTGAATACTGTGCTGCTGCTCTGTATCTACTCTGTACACAGAGTATATGCATATACAGATTATACTCATTGTGTATACATTAAAAAAAAATGCAAAAGATATTCCCTTTTCAGTGTCCAGTTGAATAAGTAACAAAAATATAAATGTTTCAATAAAAACAACAGTTAAGAATTGAATATATCCTTTAAGACAGACAATTCGTTTTCGCTAAAATTAAGGTTTTCTTAAATGAAGGAGTGTGAATTTTTTTGTTTCATGTAGAAAAAGTTAATTTAGGTATTCTTTATTTTATCAGTAATTCATTTCTAGTTGCCATCTCCTTAAGGCTGCTCCTTATGCTGGTACCTTACTGCATTTCAAACTTATAATACCATGGTATAGGCTACAGTTTTAAGAACATACTTCCAGAAAAAAACAGGAAGTTGCAGAAACAATGCTGACTGCTGAACAAGCAACCAATTTCTTCTTCATCTAGATGTCCTGCTCTGTTTTAGATGCATTTACTTGCAAAAGGCTTATGTTTTAGAGAAGATCCAAAACCTTATTCTTTGAAAGAATCCAAAGAATCATCAGCCAGGCTAATCCAGTGCCCCCCAAAATCTAGTTCACACTTGCAATAAATCCAACCATTTAATTTGTTTTTCACTTCTGTGAATCAAATGTTTAAATGTACTGCTTTGTGCTATCCCTAAGAACGAATTCAATTCCACTTAGCTATTATGTCACAGTGACTTACTTGCCCTACAAACAAAACAGATGCAATCCCTTATGTCCCTCCCCCATTCCCCACTTGCCCCTTTTTATCACCTAAATACAAATTTTGGACCCCACTCATTTCATTCACGATTTCAACAAGCAGAAACTCTGGGCATCTCCAGATTAATCATGCATTTGAATTAACAGATTCAAGTACTCTGTTCCACAATAACTACTATAGGAAGAAGCAGCTGTGATATGAGAAGTTCAAATACATAATCAGAAGTATTCTGAACAGTGTGCTTTCTTTCTCATACCCACAATGTATCAAAAGCACCAAGAAATAGAAATATATATATATATACACACACATATCCCTGAAGTTTCACTGGGAATAGTAACTCCTATTACACTGTGCAAGCCAGGCAAGAGGGAAATTAATCAGGTTTCTGGAAAGACTCCAGCTTGGGAAATCTTTTCTGAGACTTTTCAGCTGCACAGGAATACAGTCATCATCAAACCCAATTTCGTTAGATTGAAGAGGTACAGATGGGACATAAGGTTTAGCTGAAATACAGTACACTGTATAAGACAATGAATGTAATCTAAAATGTTGGTGGAAAACACTGATATCAAGATATTAAGTTGCTCCCATCTTTATACAACTGTCATTTTTACTGTGTAATGACAAGGCTGAGTAGTCTCATAATTTAAAAACAAAAGAAAGGCATGGGGGGGTGGGAAGGAAAGGCAGGGGGGTGGGAGGGGGTAGGAAAGATAGTCTTTCTACAGAATAGCTGTTTTTTTCCAGTGATATATTTAATTCCCTGCATCCAATCTAATTTAACTGTGCTATGCATATCCACATTATAATTCACCTCTGCTCTAGGTGATGACAGCTGTATTCTCATGCAGTCAAAATACCTCAGAAGTCTTCCAAAACTGTAACTTCCCTCCTTAAAAAGCCTTTTAGTTAGAAATAACATGAGCATACACTTTCGGAAACCAGCAAAAATCAAAAGATTTACTGGTTTAATATAGAGAGGGAAAAAAAAAAAAAAATCAATGTTTCTTCACATAATAAAGGTTGTTCAGAAGTGTATTCAAGAAACATACCAGCGAAGCAGTTACTGCAACAAAGAAAATGAGAAGGTAACTTGCATTGGTATGAAAATAAATTAGTACACAGAGATATTACATGCACCACGTAAATAAAAACTCTACTACTTTTTGTTTAAAGTGTAATAAAATGCATATTTTACAGGTTTTAAAATTCAAATAGAGTATTTTTCTGTTTTCATTAATAAAGTATTTGTTACTTCTTTCTTCTCCTCCCACTATGTCTGCATGTCAAGCACGATGAGAAAACAGATGAGTAGGTCTTATCACTTCTCTACAATGGAAGATACAGCACAACAAAGTCCAATACAAGATTAATGAATAGGTGGTTCTGCAAGTAACTACTTCTGAAAGCTTATAAAAACACTTATGATCTTTACTGTTAAATTTAAACCTCCAGTAAATTCCTTTAAAATGTGTATAAATGAGCAAATTATTAAATATTCAAATATTAAGTTCAAATTATTTATGTTTAATGTTTTATCTTCTTATAGGTGTTAAAAATTTACTAACTTTATTTAGAAAAAATAATACCATGGAACGCTACATTATTAAATATATGATTACATTAATTACAAATAAATGATTTAAAAATACATTTCTTCAGATTGTTTAAAAGCTCATTAAAAGACACTTTTCTCAAAGGATTTTTTGCTTTAAATTTTCTTACACCCACCCCACTCATTAAAATTGTCAGGATCACTCTCAGTGACAATTCTATGAACTAGCTGACAGTGCTGTCGTAGGGATATGATAACAATAAAAGGAATTCTAATATTATTTTCTCCCTGAAACTTAAGTCATAGCCCAAAGTGAAGAGGAGAAACAGCAGCAGCATGTTCTGTTATGACCAAAGAAGATGAGGAAAGGATTTGGGAATGGATTCAGGGCTAGTCATAGCCAGAAAATGTTTTATTCTGTAGAAGATCTTGGATCAATCAGCACATAAAAGCATTTAAATGTGTGTTAGAAGATGAAATTACCCAGAAATAAAAGATACTGAGAACAAAGACACAAGATCCAAGCCAGAAAGTGTTTCTTTAAAAGAAAGTGAAGGAGGAATATTTTAGATGAAACCTTAAAAAGATGCAGTTAAAGACAAGGAAGAATACAGTTTCAAGAAACTGAGGATGGCTTATAAAAGGTACTTAGAGATTCAAAGAAAATGCAAGAGACCTGTATTCAGCTACAGAGATGTCATTTTAAACTTCAGCAATGACACCCTCCTTGAAAAGCATGAAAAGTCAGAGAAAGGTCTAGATTAGACCTGTGTCTAGACTAGGAAGGTGTAAAGGGAAGTCTAGAGTAATTCTGTCTTACAATTGTAGAGTATGTATTTGCCAAAAAGGAAGAAGCAAATGAGACAATGGTTCAGTCAAATGAATTCAAGTTTGGGTTTTTATCAGAAAGGAAAGGT
Organism: Oxyura jamaicensis; assembly: GCF_011077185.1. Taxonomy (NCBI): domain Eukaryota; kingdom Metazoa; phylum Chordata; class Aves; order Anseriformes; family Anatidae; genus Oxyura; species Oxyura jamaicensis. Next base: position 13,121,887 of record NC_048926.1, on the reverse strand, counting down.
GTCAGTCCAAAAGCATACCTTCATTGCAGTAAGAAAAGAACTAGACTAAAATAAAAAATTAACAGATTAGCTTCTTGGTTTTAGCTGACAATAAATATTCAGTAACAGACTGGATCAGTTCTGGAAAAAAATACAAAATGTTGAAAATGTGTTACAACTTACTGTTTTTGTCCCATGTTGGAGTGTAATTTCATGAGAATCTGGAATTTTCTTGACAGGGTTCTGGAGGAAAAAAGAAAAATTCAACTCTGTGAGAACAGTGTTACAACAACAACAAAACACTGAATATATATATAAAGGTAAAAATGTTTCCCCTCACACATGCGATAACCCGAGGAGGGAAAGGGGGGGGGAATCAGAAAAATAAGATCAATTCCAGATTTTTTTTTCATGGCTATATCCCTAAAATATGAGGAATATTTAACAATGATAAAATAGAGAATGAAAACAGTAAAAGATTTCCTCCTTTTCCTCTTTAGAAAACAGTAAAATTCTCTTTGGTTCTTAATCAGCAATAACTAACGATCTTGATCAATGATTTAATTAATCCATCACATTATACAATTACTTTTCAAATAGAAGGAATCTATGAAGTTAATGAAATTAATGAAAAAATCTACAAATTCATTACACAAGTTAAATTATCTACATTTTTAAGTGGGATCATGGATTAGCTTCCAAATTCCACCTCTGTAATTATCTCCAGTTCTCATGGAGCTTCATGACTGCTGCTTCAATAGCAGTCATAACATAGAACAACGTAACTGTGCATTTCACCTAACGGCAAGATACAGACTGAAAGCAATTACAGTTTAAAACATCACATTAACATCTGTAACACAAATACAAAAATAGTTACAGAGAAAGAAACTTTCTGGAAGTATTTCAGTGACTGGAAGGTTCTACAAAGGTCATTCAAATCATTATTCTCAAAATATTCATGTCTGGTACCACTAAGTTTCCTAAAACAGACACAATCCATCATGTTGATGCCAGACATCTTAGTTATAATTCGCTGTTGCCAAAGTATAATTATAAGATAATTTTTATGCACACTTTTAAAGTTATGTTTCTCTCTTCATCCATCTTTTCCAATTCCTTCCCTTTTTTCACCCCTCTACAGAAAGTCACTAAGGCATGAGGCTCTTTTAAACTGTTGTTTTTTCCTCTAGTTCTATCAACTTTATTTCTCTGGTAGAATTGAAACTTTCTTCATCCTTGATTTAGCCAAACCTACCATTTTTCTTACTCTACCTTTTATCACTGACAACATCCCTGAATCTCAGACCAAATGCAGTTTCTCCCCACCTCTCTCTCTGCCTCCCACTCTCTCCCATGTAAACCCAGCAGAAAACTCATGCCTGGTGTTTTCACATGCACAGCATACACACACCTTTGATAGTCACGAGCATTTGAAGGGAACTCCAGTATTAGCATGGAAATCTTACACACACACTTCAGCAAAAAAATACCCATGGGACTCTGGGTCCACACAAAGTCTGAACAGCTAACAGTAAATGTTTACACAAAACTACCCACAACACTGTGAAAGGTACAGCCCACACATCGCTATGTCCCACTTTCACCATCTCATGGTTCACAAGTTGAGAAGCAGGTGTAAACTGAAATTGCCAAATGAAGCTTTGATTATGAAATCCAGCTTATCATTCACTTGGCACTATAACCTATACTGGGTTGTATATATTACACCCAGAGAAAGGTGTGATCATAATACACATGCAGTTTTCCATGCCTGATAATTTGCAATACTATAAATTGGTATTTGCTGTTGTAGGAATGCAAAAAACTGCTCAGCAGCCATTGACTGTACTTGCTATCTAAGCACATTTCATAAAAACAGAAGGAAGCATGAAAAGGAAACAACACAGTTTCAAAGCTTCATGTTGCTGTCACCCACAACAAAGGATGCATCACTTCTATGAATCAAAGACTTTCAGAGAAACTTCATCTACTGCTGCAAGGAGAAACAGCACTGTGGTCATTCTCATTTTAATCGCTTCAGGGTTGCTAATTTTATATTCCAATTTGCAAAGGCAGATTTTATTCCTATTGTTTTAGCAGTAAAATTAATTTTGAGAGTATCTTAAGTATTTTGAGGTATCTTAACTACTTTTAGAGTTCTCTTTAATAGTTCAAACAGAAAGTTCTCATGAATGTCCTTATTACAAATAAAGCAGCTAAGAGCACCACAATTACAGATAGACTACCATCTACAATAGCAAGTGACAAGCTCAACTGCTTTCAGTCACATATTTATTTTTCTTGGGTAGTACCAAATGAAATGGTTTAGATGTTCTTCACTAAATACCACTGAATGACCGAGAAATAACAGCTAAAAAGCCTAAACAAAAACAATCATTTTCACACAACTCCTCCAGATTAAAAAACAAAATGTGCTTGCACAAACTTAGTTAATTGCTAGCTCCTCCATGTGACAATAATAAAATCTCTTTCTTAATTAGAATACTCAAACACACAAGAACACTTTTGTTGTACAGTGCACCCACATCAAACACAGTTCTGGCCACTTACCTTTAAGGGAGAACAACAAGAATTCTGTCACCTTATAAATCAAACAGCCTGACCCTGAAATTCAGACATTTGGAGAGAGCAAGCAGTGCTACATTCTGCAGTATCCAAAGGATGCCTGACTGTTCCAACTATTCAAAACAAAAATTAAGATAACAACCTCCAGGAACATATCTTGGCTTAACATCTTCAAATCAGCCAAACATTTACAAAAAACAAATTGGGCTATTTTATTTTAGTAACTATAAACTTCCTAAGCTATTGCAAATACTATAAATATCTTGCATATATTGGAGCATGACCATAAGTCTGACTAATCAGAGAGGTAGAGCTCACCCAAAATGTATTCACACTGGTGGGTGTTTGCAGTTGCTGCTTGGATTTCAGCTTCTAGTTTACACACAAATATTTTAATATTTTTTAAATGCTGTTCTGCACATTTTTTATGTAATTAGATTAAGATGAACTGAAATATTATAAGGTTGTTGGTTTTTTTACCATATCAAAACAAAGATGACGATAAATCTCTCTTTTATTTCAGTTTTGGTGTTAACTTATCTCCTATTACTTTTTACATAAAGTTCCAATTCCCCTGGCTTTCATAAGATTACACTAATTTACAGGCTTAATGCATATTATTGTAGGAATTCTCAATTTTACTCAAAAATTAAAAGCAAGCCTTACCTTTTAAATAATTTCTGCAAAGGGACAGTGTAAGTCAGGAATTACATCTGCAGTTTCCTGTTACATTTTTCCAGGTAATTCCACCCCTAGCTGACTGTTAAGCTCCTGTGCCTGACACCACTCTTCCATTCACTGCGCCCCACTGTCTGTAAATACTGCATTTTTATTTGCCTTCTTTTTTTTTTTTTTTTTTTTTTTTTGTTTTGTTTTTTGTTCCTTTTGGGAGCTTCTTTATCCTCAAGCAATACTTGTAAAATTTGCCACTAGAAACTACAGGCTGAAACTAGGTCAAAGTCTCCAAGATCTCTTGAGAAAAATCGAAGAAAAATAAAAAAGAGATAATCCAATAATGCAGATCAAAACAGATAAGAAAATGGAGACACAAAGGCAAAACTAGTTAAAATCTGGATTTCTATATCATACAGGATATCCTTCGGTATTCTTAGGGATAGCAAATATGGGCAATAATAATCATAGAGGCTCAGCATAAAACAGAGGGATACAAGAAGTGGGAAAAGAATAGGCCAGTATTTAATAGACTTGATATTTGGCTTGAAAAAGTTAGGTCCGTTAGAAAAAAAAAAAAAAAATCCACTAAACAATATCACAGACACAAATATACAATTAAAAAAACACCTCAGCCATAACCACCTGTTAGCCTTGCAGAAACATCCAGAACATTCATTTTAGATGTCTGATAAATTAGATTATGTTCAAAGTCTTCAATGGATAAAAGGAAAGAGACAATGAAATGCAAAATGTAAATTCCATAATGGCACTACACAGCACAAATCCAGGAGATACTCTGCTGATCCCACAAACACAGTAACTGCGAACTGAACATCATCGTAGAAAAAAGAAATTAATCTACTGGAATCCTCCAAAGTGTCTCCCAAAAACACCACTCAAAGGTAGTATATAGGCCCTCAAATGACTTACCTTCTCATGGTCAAACCAAAGAGAGACAGAATGATGCATCTGTCTAAAAATACCTCTACTGCTCTGTTTCTAGAGCTCTGTACTTCATTAAACGTAAACTGTCCTGCAAGAAAGAAACTTCCAAGTTAAGGGTAACATTGCATGCACCAGGCCCTTAAATAAGAACTTTTCTGGGCACCCACAATAATCCAATTTAACAGAGGAAACAATTTTATTTTTTTTCTTTTGTCTGTGTTGGGAATTGTCCTCGGATTCCAGTATAGGGGCTTCTGCCTTCCTTGGGGATTTTAAGATCAGATGCTGCACTGGAAGCATCTGACTTTGCTTTTCTGGATAGCTCCTGTGTTCTTAGAACTCTCCCAAAATGCTGAATGACTCAAGAATTGAAGAGACTTTCCATTGCAGGAGCCGAGCTATGCTACAGCATGGAGGAAAAACATGCAAACAATTGAAATAAATGTAAGCACTTTTCCTGTCTAGAGCAGGGAAAGAGGTTAAAGTAGGCTTGGCTACTACTTACTTTAAATACCTTAAGCACTACACTAAAAAAGTCCTTCCTGATTGATTTAATCCAGCAAAAACCTGTAAACACTCATTCCCTGCTCTTTTTGGTCTTGCTTCTGTACACTCCAAATAGCAGATGCTGTCTGTACATGGGCTAGACTGAAGAAAAGGAGGCAGGAACTACACTTTACAGAGATTTCTCCATTTCTGGTGACACTGCAGGTTTTGTAAGGTAAATTGAACAGACAGTGTGTGAAACAGAACTGCTACCTCAGTAGAAGAGGGATGGAATAACAGGGTTAAGGACAGCAAGAATAGATGGTGGGAGGGGTGACCAAAAGAAACATAGCATCAAAGGATGATGGAATTATTTTAATTGATGTAAGTAGCAGCAGCAATTCAAAGTCTCAACTGAAGGACTTCCTAAAGAAATTCATGTTTAATAACCCAAATCCCAGGCCTTCTGGCATTTAAGATTTTTTAATTATTATTGTTTTCAAGCATTTTGTTCAAATGTCACGTTTGTGTTTTAAGCTGTTATTAAAGCCTCCTCTCTTTCTCTCCAAAATGACTGAATTGCGTGGAAAAGGAAAAGCTGCACTGCTGGGAAGCAGGAAAGTCTGAATGCCTTTGAAAAACGTCTGCTTTGGACTCCTGTATGAAGGCTGACAGTACTAAAATCTTCTTTCTTGTGACCAGGCAAGAACAATTTTCTTCTTATTCTATTAATCTCTAGAGAGTTCAAAAAAACTGAAAAACAAAAGGTAATCAAAAGCGACAGAATTAATCAAAGAGAGAAATATGTCTCCTAATAAAAATGTTCATACTGTAAATGATGTAGCACCTTGAAAAAAAGTGTTCTTAAGAGATTTTAAGTATAAAACAAGTGGACAGATTACTCATCACAACTGAAGGGATGGGATTTCTGACATGATAGCTCCCAAAGTGGAGAGGTATATAAACTCCTCACTTTAGAACGATTAAAAAAAAAAAAAAAAAAAGCCTTTGCATTATGTAAAAACAATTGCCACTGTATCCCTTGTGGAGGGATACACGAGGATATACTAATCCCAATGGTGGAAGGCTGTAAATAACTTTTAAAATAAAAGTAACATTATTTTTAAAAGCAAAAACAAAGGAGCAACTTACATTCAATGTTGATTCCTAATTTCTGTATCAAATATGTTCAGCTTAAAGGTCAAAGTAATCTCTCTTTGAAACATCACCTAAAAACCAACCCAAGTGTTTCTCTTATTAGGGAAAAAGAAGTAAAAGTTCAACAACCTTGAAGGGAGACACTTGCAGTTCTTTCTACCTTGCATTCAATTTGAACTGATACTACATATGTAAATGGGTGAAATTCAAGGAGCTGTTCTAATGATGGCGAACAGAAAGAACAGAATCTTGCTCCATCCTTCGACATTGAGTCTTGAAGTGTTTATCAGACAGAGATAAAACATGTTGGGAGGGAGTATTTCACAATTTGAAAAAAAAATCTATGCATCTGTCCTCTTTTCAAACTACAATAGCATCTTAAACTGTTGGGCCCCTAGCTGGATTTTCCATGACAGCAGTGAAAGCTGAAGACAGTAATAAGAGTTTAAATTGTCTTTTTTTTTCCTGTTTATTTTAAACCTCTTTTGTAAATAAACACACACTGATGTTCATGCTTTGTTCCGCAAGTTACCCCTCAGACACTAATTAAAAGCATACTACTTGTAAAATGGGAAATTTTTCCACGTCATCCTTTTTTATTATTTTCCTTCATATCTTAAACTGAAACTACATGTCAAAAATGTCTTCTAAGGTTGTACAAGAGTACACTCAAGAGAAAGATGGAAAGGTGACAAAATATAACGTGAGAGAAGGTAAGGTATTTTTTAAACAGCAACAGGAAGGCAGAATGTTTTCTCATTTATAGAAATACATTATCCACAAAGTTTCATGCAGAAGGAAGCATCCATAGTTGAGAAGACATTTCAACACCTTTTAATTTCCTCTTTTAGGTATTTCCTTTTTTGGATATTTTTGATGCAAACTTAGATGTTATTAAATTCAGTTTTGTCCAGTTTCATTCAACTACATTTACTAATTTGATGCAGCTAAATATGGAAAACAGTTACCTCAGATTTCCCAAACAGTCTTGAAAAATAGACAACTAATTCCAGAAGAATAATCTGTATCATAAAAAAGAATAATCTGTATCATGTATCAAAAATCTGAATCATCTGGAGAATTCTCTTCTTTATGACCTATTCACAGCGTGTAAGATGAAGAGGTAGAACGTTCAGGGAAATTCCTAACAGAGGTGCCTTGCCTTGGTTGGATTAATCAGTGCCTCTGTGTGTGTACTATCTAATATTTTGGCCTGAAAAAGATAAAGAAAAATGAAAATATTATGGAAAACAGGACGATTCACATAAACACTGCTCTGAATCATCTTGGCCAATATTACCATGAAATACCCACAATATCTGTTACTCTTGGAAAAATGTAGATAACTCATAAACTCCATGACAAATGTATAAGCTTTCAAAACGAACAGAAATATTAGAAGGGCCCTACAGACTGTGATGTCCCCCAGTTACCATTTTCAATTTGGGTAGCACTGAAAACAGCACAAAACCTACTTCTTGAATTTTAAGTATTAGAGAACTAAGGAGAGATTCTTTTCTTTAGCATGTTAAAATGCATTACTCTAGGCTACATCCAAAAATTAAAGAGGTGTTTAAATAGTTAAACTTCCTTTCTAATGCCTAAAGGAAATAAATGTATTTATTCAATACGTAAACAGTACTGTGGCTAGCTTCTTTCAACATCTTCTAATTCACAGCCTCATGATTTTTGTCCTGTGATCTGAACCAGAGTGTTTTATTAGATTTAGCAAGCAAGAGAATATATCTTGGATTACATCTTCATTCCAGACTAACTCTTCCTAAAACTACGAATTCACAACATTATTCTAGGTCAGTTAAAACATACTTTATTAGATGACAGTAATTTAGAGACTGTTCCCATACACAATAGGTAACACGAATTAAATCTCTTCTCTTTCATGCCACTTCTGAAGACTCCAGTGGCCTAGCAATTTACAAAAGCTATTGCAATTAGGGAGTCTCAGCACAGTTGGCAAATATATTTTTAAAGTATAAACATCATACTTCTAAAGGACACCAAAAAGCCTGTCTGATCTTTCTCTTGGGAGTTTCAGATAGATTTCAGGAGGTTGCTATTTTTCACCTACACTCTAAAACCCCATTCAGATAATTTCTCAATTTGTAGCAAGCCCTTGATTTATGAAACCAGAGTTTATATTAATATTTATGACCTGGAAATTGTTCTTACAATATATACAAAAGAGATTCTCTTGAGCCTTGTCCAAAGCAAGTTGTAATCTCTGATAAAACTGATGTACATCTGTAATTGTGGTCATTCAAGTTTCTTTTGCAGTTTCTGGGAGAGCAATTTACTTAAGCTGAGCCTTCTCGTGATATTCCGGATATGTTATATTCTGCTTACATAACCACCTGTCTACTTCATTTTTATCATCCCAGTTTCAAATGTGTGTATATATATACCTCACATTTGCTAGAACAGTATGCAAAACTGCCACATACCACCAAAAAGCACCCACATTCTGTCAAGACCTAGCTTTACTACAGCAATAAGATATACAAAATGATTGCCACGTTGAGAATGGGAAAAATAAATAAATAAATAAAATAGCATTTTCTAGAGACATAACCCTTAAGATTATTCTTCAAAGCTGAATAGAATATTTCATTTTGACCTAAAGGGATACTGTTATTTATTCAGAAACAGGAAAATAACACACACAACCATAGATCAGCTGACAAAAAAGGGGAAACAAAACACACAGCTAATATCTATTCTCCTCTCTGAAAGCTCTTCTCATTCTAGCAGGTAAAAGAATAAGTAAATTCTGAAATCACAAAGGGAAAATAACTGTGAGCTTTCATCTCTCTAAAGTGCCAAATGTTTAGTTTAGATGCAAACCAGTCTAACTTTGGCATTCGCATAATTCACATTCAATTTTGTAAGTTTCTGTACCATACGGATTTCACATGTGACTTCTAATGCAGGGAATATACCCAAGAAAACACACATGCAAGGATACAAGAACACAACATGAGACACAGCATCAGACTGAACATAACTTTTCTTAATGTCGTACATGTTGCTAACTAGCTGAGAATTAGTTACTTTAAACTGACTCTGAAACATACTTCCATCTAAAGTTTACAGAGACTTTATCATATCACTTGCTGGCAAACTTAAGGAAAAAAATTGTATAAAGTTCTTTCACTTAAGTAAAAATATGAAAACCAAAGTTACACTAAGAATACCAGAAGCAGTATCCTAGCTTTTAATATTTGAAACATTTTTATACGTTTTTCCAGTCATTAAATCAGCTCCACCTTCTCCAGATTTACATTCTGTCTTAAAATTAAAAAGATTTGAATTCGAAGCACACCTCTAAAAAGTAAAGATTATTTGAAAAAAAAAAAAAAAAAAAAATGCCACCCCTCTATATAAATCTTTCAATTACAACTTAATATTCACTTTATAAAAGTCAGTGATATCATTGACTCTCTGTAATTCATTCAGCAAAAGGCAATTTCAGTTATATATGCTTCTATTGAAGTACATTAAAATAACAACAGGGAAGTACATTGAAATTATAAGCAGAAACTAATGCCCTAAGACTTCTAGTGATCACACTGGCATAGAGTTTCATAAACATTAAGATGATATTAGTAAGAACCTCTACACCAGTATAACGGCAACCACATTACTGAGCCATCTTCTTAAACCACGTAAGTTTTAACGACAAAAGTTAAAGCAATACACAATTTAGGTGTAGACCAAGCCATGACCTCTGACTTTGTGCAATTTATTTCATTCCTGCATACCCTGGTTTCCTCATCTGAAAAACCTGAATAAATAATATGTATCATAAAGAATCTGCTACAAGGGTTTATTCAACAATGTTGATGAAGTTCATCAAGGTCCTCAGGGATCCTGTTATTCTTAGCAAACACACTACAGTCAGCAAAACTAAACAATCATATCTCTAGAGAGATAGAGTTGTCTGCACACTCTGCTTTTCAACAGTTCTCCGATTTTGATTGTAAAAAACTGTTCACTACATCAACTTGAAAAAAGACATCTATGCGCATTGCCTCAATTAGTGACAAACATTCCAGTTGTCTACAAACTTACTAATCAATTAGGATAAGGAACTAAAACTGAGGAGGTGGGGGGAAATCATTAGGTAAGTCATGCAAAGAAGATCTACAACCACAGGGTAGAAATAGGAGGGGTGGGATTTAAAAATTACAGTACGTCTAAGTTACTGCAGGAAGGAAGGACAATTTCCTATCTAGCTCCCACAGCTGGTTCCAATTCTATTACTGTTTCGATTACTAATTCTCCCATGCCACACATAAATTACCTTCAAAACATTAACATTTAAGCTGTGTTATAGCAGCAGAATTTTATGTAATGTGACATGAGAAAAAATTGCTAAGTGACTTTATGCATCTGGAAATAAGAAAAGATACATTTATATTGTACACATGTGAGGTCCATCCTTGGAGGAAACACCTTTCTGCATGTGTTACCAAGGTAAATTCCATTAACTAAAGCTGTTATGTCAGAGGAAGGTAGTGCATTATGGTCAGTTTATGTACCTACTTTCTTAAAGCCACTGTAATACCCATCAACACAACAAATAATTTTCAATATATTCAGTGTAAATACTAAGCACAAGTTAAAAATCACATGTGAATCACTGGTATTTAATTATAAACCCCATCATTTTAAACTGTCGTGCTCAGGAATTATGAAATATGCTTATCTTATGTGCATTTATATAACATGTTTTACTATAATATCTAAAAAAAGATAAAAACCTCCAGCACACTGATTTTTATATTTATATTCAAAACCACTGATTTTTATACACATAAAGCAGTCTCTGAAAATTCCAAATGACTGCAGTTAAACCTGACACGACATACAACTAAACAGCCAGCCATTTATTTCTATGTAGCAATTAAACAACTATTATTCACTATTGCTCAGTTGTGTAATATATGGAAACAGAACAATGACCTCAACACATTTTGGAATGGAACAATGCCCACATGTCAAACCCAAAACTAAAACTGTCAATCCACAAGGAATTTGAGGTATATAAGCATACAGAAGCAATGCTCTCACTTTTTAACTCAGACTATAATAAAAATCCTTTTTCTAGACAGCGTACAAAATTTTAGCTGTGGATAAAGAAGGCAAAAATTTAGGAACATTGCACCTTACTGAAATGCCTCATTTCGCAGACTTCTACTGATACTATATTAAGCCCTCATCTATATTTCTTACTTAATAACTGTTAAAGAATGTAGAGTATTAGATACATCCTACAAGATCTTTCTTCAACTTATTCAATAAGATTTTTGTTCTGCACAATAAAGAGCTGCTTCAGATACTGCACACTACACAAGGATTACTTCAGTTACAAGAACGGTCTTCTTATATTTACAATTTAAAATTTAAACTTATATGATTCAGATTAAGTCACTGTTAGTCTTCAACTTGGTCAGCATTATTGACAGCTACTGAGATATTTTTCAGTCACACTTATCTATTACAGAAATTTATCTATTACAGAAATGACAATTTTTCATGTTCATGTGAAACATCATAGAAACTCTATGAGCACTTTCTTTTCAAGTCAAGAAGAAAAGAACAGTCCTGGATATAAGGAAACACAGGTTTCATACCCCAGGTCTACTACTTATCTGCTGTGAGATATTGCTTGTACGTCTAAGTATTGAGTCTTAAACGGGATGAAAATGTCCCGTTTTGTGCTAAAATTAGTAATAAATATGGTAGGTTTGCTCATACCTTTGAGCTGCTTAGGTTCTACCAAGACTCAAGCCATTAAAACTGCCTATTAGTAATACTCTAATACCCAAAGTCCTTACAAACTCTTACAAAATAAAGTAAAAACAAACAAAAAACACTTCAGGAAAAAAAAAAAAATAAAACTCTGAATAATGCTCATATTACAAGCAATTTTGTAACTGTTGAGAAAACATATCTGTAGTGTTTCATGTCTTCTGGTTAACTGATGAAGTTGCAGGGGAATGCACAATTCCATAACTACTGTTTCCATAAACAAGAAAGCTGAAAAAACACCCGTCGGTAGTTCTTCCTCTGTGACATAGGAAAGAACATATGCTTGAGCATAGTTCCAACTTAGTATTCTATCAAATGAGAAACGAAAGTATAATATAAGCCAAAAACGAGCGTGAGAGAAACAGCTTATAAACACTTATTGGCTTTCCAGATGAAAAGTTGCAGTGGTGGGAAGGAATGTATAACCCATAAAATCATCTGAATCAAAGGCAGTCCAAGAATTTTGGCTCAGATTTGTTCAAATTCCCTACTATGGACATCTTCCAGGCAACTACAAAAGAAGCCAAAACAAGGATTCCCAATTTTACACAGTTTGCTGAGCTAGGGCAGAAATTAGCTGCCATTTCTGGAATTTGTTCTGTAGGCCTGAATTTTTCACATTAACCTCATGTTTGACATCCACCTTGGACATGTGGGCCATGAAGAGATATGGCTTAGTTCTGAAACTAATGCTATCTCACATTAACACCTACTGCTGTCCCAGTCTTGACTGTTTCCCAGGACTCTTAATAATTTACATTTCCTCTCTTGGGGGAAACATGAAATACACAGTAGATAAGCTTACAAAAACTGTTTTGGCCTAAGTTTGTCATTGCCACTAACCTGCTTTAAGGATAAAGTGCAAAGCATACCGATCACTCAAAGGCACCTTTCTTCACATGCTGGCCTTTTAAGCTTATCTTACTTTCCCTGGACAACCTTCAGGTTCACCTTCAGGTACTATGGATCCTCACCTCATCTGGCTACCACAGGTTATATCCAGTCTAAGATAACAAAAACAGACTTCAGCGTAGAGAATAATGGCATCCTCCTTTGAGGTTCCTCTCACGAGATCCTAATAAACCTCTACAGATAGGGAGACACTCGTCCCCTGACACCTTAACTAGCTGAAGTTTCTCTTCATAAACCAATTATTTCAAGCAGAAGTCAAACTACTCCATAGGGAAATATATTAAAATGAGAAAATTCTGATGCTGTTGGCAACCTGTTTCTACCTGTGAAACAACTTGTCCTTTGAACTTCAGTGCATTACAAAAATACGAAAAAAGAGAATGCAAAAGAATTGTGCTCTTTTTTTTATATATACAATCATCCATTTGGCACAAACTTGTATAATACTATAAAGATACATTTATCTATTAAAATGCACCATCCGCTATTCACGCATTCTCAAATCCTCACAGTCAACTCTGCTACTGAACAATTCCAGCACTGTGGCATATAGGTGAGGGAACCAGCTAGCAAGAGTGAGCAAGTGCATATAAATAGATTTTTGCAGTTGGTTGTGGGTATCAAGAGCTTAGGAGTATCTATTAATACAGATAGGCACAAGATAGATACACACTGCACTGTCAGAAGTTTGCACAATAAAGGCAGTGGAGGAGTTCTGGCTAAGACACTGGAATTTTTCATAAGCTTAGATATTTGCTCTAAGACGGTAATTACTGTTCAAGCAATAGGCCTGTTTACAAACTTTTGCTTAAAGAATTCAGATAACTCATGAGCAGTATTGTCAACTGCAGGCAAACCAACCTATTTACCCCAATGGATGAAAGTCCTGAGATGACCTCCTCAGAAATTGAAATCAAAACAAGATATGGTATGTTAAGCCTAGCGCTTACACAGTAAGCCCTCTTCATTTTAAAAGTGCCAAGCTGAGAGATTATTGTCAGTGTGCTTCAGAGCTCCTCCTGCAAAACTTTTTCAGCAAGAACAATGGCACAGACAAGAGCTCAGGCAGTGTATTGCCAGGGGTTGCCATGCAGTGCTTTCAAAAAAGCAATCAAATCTAAAACTGGGCTGTGTTCTTTGATGAGACAACTGATCACAGATTAAAGATAAAGTAAGTATTATTCTATTCAGTTAATTTCAAATAAAAATGTACTATATATGTAAATGTTCAGATTCTAACATCAGTTCCTGGCCTGCAAGACATACTTCCTAACAAAGAAACCTTAGTAATCTTTCTTGTAGTGTCTCTGTGCCTCAGTCATTCTTGATTCATTTTTTTTTTTTTTTTAATCTGCAGGAACTCCATTATGCACAAACACCTTTGAACCAAAACTACTTATCAGGAAGTTCTCTTGCTCAGTTTAGTTCTGAATACCAGCCAATGCTATATATAGTTATGCAAGTCCTAGAGAAAACATAGCCTGCAGATATTTTCTTGCCCAAGTATAATTTGGGCTTATATTGCTCTAAAGAAGTTTCCAAAGGCAATTTATATTATGAACTACACTACTCCAGAAAGGTGAGACACCAGAAAGTGTCAAGAAACACTAGAAAAAAATAATCTTTACTATACTCACAAGCACAGAGGTTTAATACGTATATAACTAACAGAAGGAAAATGGGTCTTCACCACCCCATGTTTTCAGTATTTTTTCCTCTCAATACTTTACAGAGTAACACAAATTCTTCTGACATCTCTCCTACAGTAAGCAGAGGATCCACATTCCACCCTTATGCCACTAACCTCCTCTACAGTTATTAAAGTGCTTTCTCATATTACTGGTTCTTATTTGCCTAATTAACCCCTATATCATCTAACTGCTGTGTATGATCTGTGATGAAGTGTACTATAAGAGGTCTGCTATCTTAAATACGTACTTCAAGATGCAGCTAGACACAAAATTTTCTCCTCATCTGCCACAGAAGTTGGGTAATTTCTAAGATACTCTGCTACCCATCAGATTTGGTTACACAGTCCATTACGAGGTTAGTCCCTGAAAGTATTAGACAGGGTTGCAGCTTCCATTAGATACTACACCATGAGATTACTCCTAAGAGGCAAAGTAATACAAAATTACATTAAACTACACAGAATTAAACAACAGCTGACAACTATTATTTTTTGACAGGACAGAACTAGTTTTCAGAACTATCATGCTATTCAGACAGGCTCATTTTAAATAGCATTATAAAAAGCATAATTATAATTAATATAGATTTAGTGACATTTGTCTTACTCCGGGCAGTTAATACTCTGCTGAAAATGCAATGAATTAATTGACTACTGCTCATTCTGCATTCAAATACTGATTGCAGATTCTTGTTTGGACTACAAGACTTAAGGGAATCACAGAAAACTTTTAGTCTTCTCATAAATCCACTGTATATTCAGTGTATCATAATTGCCTTCCCTAAGAAAAATATTTTATGGACAGCAATTGTACTAAGTCTGGTGTTATTTATAACCTTATTTTAGAAATAACTGAAATAATCTGCCTTTCAAATTTTATCTGTTAAAAGTAGAACCTCCCTTTATTACACAACTACTTATGGGTTTGCACTATCACAATAAAAATACTTATCCTATAGAATTATTATCCTATTGGATAATATGGGATATATAGGATAATATAGGATAATATCCTATAGGATAATATGTATATAATGTGTGTATATATATACACACACACACATTAAAAGAAAATTAAAAAACACTTTTTTAAAGAGATTCTTTTTCAGAAAGAAGAAAAACTTCACATGGAGTCACCAGAGAGAAATACCAGCAGGAAGAGAACACAGAGGAGAAACAGGATGCCTTATCCCTACTAAGCACCCTACAAAGACATATCAATTACTACAGAGTACAGTTTGTCATGGGGATGCAGGCGTTGGTGGGGGGAGCCACCACTACCACCACAGAAATCAGAGCACAACTACAACTGGCTGTCCTTACCAAAGAAATTGTTATATAAGGCAGCAGTTAATCCTTAAAGGGAAAGACTCTCAGAAAAGATAAGCAATGCATTCCAAGTCAAAACGAAGGAAGTCATTAAAACTTTGGCAGAATAGGGGTCCATGTCAATATTTTTTTTATTAATATTTGCTATAGAGATAATCTGTGAGGATTACTCTGGCACCGTTATTTCTAGGATGCCATTCCAGATGTCACACATACTTCTTCTATGCACTGAATTCAGTCACAAAATTACTACACATTTCTCTGTTGCCCAATATTCCATGTGCCCATTTATGTCATCCAAACAAGGCAGGGAAAAAAAAAACTTTGAAAAAGTAAACATAAAGAATAAATAAGAGATAGAAAAAGCATTTAGCACATGGGAGTTTACGTCTTCTGCACAATTTTATATTTTTTCCACAGAAGAAATCAATGGAGTTACAAACAGTCTTAGTTTTATTTTTAACTTTTAGGTTGTCTTAAAGCACAGAATGCTTGCAAAGACCAAGCCTATAAACTGTAGAGCAAGAGGGGGTTGTCTTTATAAATGATTCAGTACTCTGTGTCACAGTGGTCTTGTAAAATAGGTATGCACAATTTGTATACAAGGAGTATGATTGAGATAGTTATTGTTTCTTTTGAATTTCCATTCCTGATATATATATATTTTTTTGTTACTCAAAAGGTAGCAATGCAGTTAATCTCCTTAAAGATGGAACATCGCTGGAAATATGTTTATTTTTACATGCAAGACAACAAAAGCATGGCACTTGCTCTGCAAGAGACATTCACCAAGTATTTGCACTGAAAAAGATTATGAAACCAGTAGCACTGAAAGCCAGCTGATCCCTGCAGATGTGGTTATAGCCTGATATGCAGGTTTGCCTTCTTTGCAGAGAGCAGCATGTTATAAGACAATGGTGTAACAAGTTTGTCAGAAAATAGCAGATAAAGCTCAGTAAATCCAGATGATGCATGAAACTTGGAAGATTACTGACTTGAAAAATTAGCTAACAA
The DNA here is from genome assembly GCF_011077185.1 of Oxyura jamaicensis. NCBI lineage: Eukaryota > Metazoa > Chordata > Aves > Anseriformes > Anatidae > Oxyura > Oxyura jamaicensis. Next base: position 13,105,278 of record NC_048926.1, on the reverse strand, counting down.
TTCTATGAGCCATCATAGAATCACAGAATGGTTTGGGTCAGAAGGGACCTTAAAAGATCACACAGTTCCAACCTTCTCTGCCATGGGCAGGGACACCTCCCACCAGACCAGGGTGCCCAAAGCCCCATCCAACTTGGCCTTGGGCACTGCCAGGGATGGGGCATCCACAGCTTCTCTGGGCAGCCTGTGCCAGTGTCTCAGGACCCTCTGAGTAAAGAAATTTCTTCTTAATATCTAATCTGAATCTCCCCTCTTTTAGTTTTAAGCCATAAATCCTTATTCTATCACTCTATCCCCTGACAGAGTCCTTCCCCCGCCATGATTCTCTCCCCAATTTACATTTTAAGTGGTCTACCAAATCTTTATATATATAGAACTACATTACATAGTATCTTAACCAAAACTCTGAAAGATTCTAGTTTGAAACCTGCACTAAAATGCAAGTGCCTTAATTGTTGCCAGATACACCTAAAAGTTTAGAAACTTAATCACTATTTTCCTCTTTAACTTAGAATATTCCTGATATGAGGAATGAGAGTTCACATTTTCCAAATAATTGCAAATTCAACTTGAAATGTTGACATGATTTTCCTTTAAAATTGATTTCTTATGAATTATTTCTTAAATGAAATCTGATCTTTCACTCTAGCCCTTTCAGTGCCATGAACCCAGCATTTTCACCAAATTAGCTTTGTGCATACACGTGTAGCAGAATAGCAATATTTGCAAGAAAGACATTTATTCAACCCAAAGTAAACATAAAGGCAGGCTTCCACTCAGGCCCTGAGATGAAAGCTCAATAACGTGCATAAACTTGTCACTAATTTTTGTTAGTTGTCATTTAGATACATAGACTAACAGCAAAACAAGCAGATGATCTCTCTTTGTTCCGAGCAATCTCAAATGTTCCATGACTTTTATTTCTGGTACTTCAAAACAGGCATGAACTAGCACAGTTGTACACTGAAGGGTCAAGGTACCAAATCCCTCCAATTAACTTTCACTAATGAGACAATACCTACTTGCAGGACAGAGCAGCAGATATGTACTACTTACAACCCTTTTTATTTTGCTTACATTTGTCCTGCCATGAGATTTTGTTTGCTCTGAAACTCTGGAGATTTATCACCATCATTGTTTTCACAAGAACCAACAGGTAAACATTCTTACTCACAACCACATGGTCACTAAGTCTCAGTCATCAGGCTAAATCTGGAGAATCGTGTCCTGTCTTGGCCCCCATCCCTCTGTTTTCTAATAGAGCACCAGACAACATAAGGTCTGTGGGACTGATCCACTTTACACGAGGCATACTATGGTTCAACATACTTGGTGTCACAGAGACCAACTGTGTTTTGGCCATGGGACAGATTTTTTCCTCATACACACAAACCACACGACAGCAATGCCATGTCTTCCAGCATGTCTATGCAAATAGCTCACACATTAGTGAGAACTCTGGCTTCAGCTTTTATTTCAGATATGCTTTTGATGATTTAATTGAATATTTTAATTCTACACAACTTTTTTTTTTTTTTTTTCCCACAACAGAAGTATTGGTCACACATAAAAAACTAAGTTCTATTCCAAATTTCTGTAGCTCTTCCAGGATTTATTTCATGAATTCATACTCATTATTATATCAAAGATGATCAGTGGCAGCTGTGTACCGTATAACGGTGAGTGTGAATGAATACTGCCTTTACTCCTGACCTTGTTTCACTACCTGAAAATGCAGATGCACTTAATGAATTCTATGCATCCCAGTCAAAACCTTTACATAATGCTGTTTACTCTGAAACCTGTTTCCAAGCTAGTTCTTAAGGATGACTGCAGAAACTATGCAAGACAAAGAAGTTACTGAAAAGCCGATGAACATCTAACTAAGATGGTTTCGCTGCCCCCTAGAGACACTTTGGGGAAGAAAAAAAAAAATTCATTGATAGCTGACACTACGTGGGTTACAGGTGTATCAAAGAAACGGCAAAAATTGACTTAATCTCATCATCAGTGCAGATGAACTCAAACCTGTGTATCAATTAGGTAACTCAGATATAAACAACAGTGCAGATGGAACAGTAGAGAATGAACAACCTGCCTGTGCCCTGCAGTGCAGTCTTTGCAGCCAACCTGCACAGAAAGCAGTGCTGTCCCTAGCTGTCCAGAACATAAGGTGGGTTATTGTAGGAGTAAGACATTGCTCTCACACAGATACGTGGAAGACTGCTTAGTTCCACCAACTCCTATTTGTGTGAGAACACACTTTGCTATAAAATGTCATATATTTTTATTTACTTAACACTGGTAAGTGAATTAAACCTGGAACTAAAAGTGGAAGTCACAAATCACTTTCTTTCTCTTATTAGCAAACTCTGTTTTGTCTCTTCTTCTGTCTCATCAAGAGTGTAGAAGTGAATGCACACTGCTGATAGTCCCACTGAAGATATGTCCTCAGTCCCACTTGTAAAACTGGAGGTCCATGTATGTGTTCAGTGAAGTCACCAAAATTATTTACACAGAAAATGATCTAATTCTCCAAACTTAAGTAATGAACCATCTCATGAGAGCTTAATTTTAGAAAATTTTAGAAAAGTAAATGGAAAGTTCTTTATCCCTATTGCATAGAGATCCCTCAGAAACTTTTTTTTTTTTTTTTAATATTGGAAGGAAAAGTTTCATAATTTATCAGCTTTTCACTACTCTTGCACATTATGTTTATGACAATAAAGTAACTTTTTCATTACAAAGTAATGTATTGATTCAAAACCAAATGCAATGTCTAGGTCACCTGACTTACATTAGGGTCCTTATACGAATAGATGCAAGATCATAAAGGCAGCTTCTCCAGTTTTCTTCTTCTAGCTTATTCCTCATTAAGTAGGTAGTCTTTAGGACATTTCACATTATTTTAAAATTGAAAATTGTGTGAAACAACAGTGTTTCACATCTGTTGTTTCTGTAGAAAAATAAAATATTTCTAGTAGAATAAAATAATAAACAGTTTTTAAAAAAGCAACAAGTGCACTCTGGAATTCTACTAAAAGCTTTAAACACGTTTCAAAAGCCCCCGGACTGGACCATGAAAGGGGATGGCTAATAAAAAAAAAAAATCATATGAATGATTTTTTATGATTCTTCTGTTCCTTTGGAGAAAGTAAGTATTTTGATTTATGAAAGGAAATCAGAAAAAAAAAAAAAAAGCTAATATATTCCCCATAACTTTTAGTTCTATGAACTTTTATCAATCCTCAATTACAATGAAGTAATTTGAAAAAACATTTATAAACAGTAGACAAGGTAACTCAGCAAAAATATTATCCAAGATCCTAATAATTTGTAAACAATTTTATTAGATATTAAAATAGAAAAAAAGATAAGCAGGACTAAAAGAAGGAAGTTCAATACAATTGTTTTGTGATCTGGACAGTGTTAGTATCAGGTATGTATAGTCCCTGTATACTGCTAAGTGCCCAGCTGCAAATACAAGATGCCATTGCAGCAGTTGTAAAACAATACACGTGGTAGTCTCATGTTCATAAAAATCGAAAGCCATCTTTTAAACAAACAGCAGACATTCCAAGAGTCAACAAAATTGCTCTCCAAGGATACAACTGGAACAGTCTGTAGTTCCAGCAGTTTAACATAAATCATTTAATCGAAAATCTTGTGAAGACTTGTTTTGGAAAGGAAACCTAACTACATGTCACTTACACCCTTCCTTCAAATATAGCCCTTCTAAATCATTTTATCATCCCCATCATAAATATTTCTAATACTTGTTAGAATCCACTGTATTCTCTACTCATTCAAGCAAGTGTTCTCCATATCTGTATTTCTCATTATTCTGTTTAGAACATAAACAGCTTGTTCAAAAAGATAACATTCACATGACAGATACAAAGAAAATTACTTTCCATTTATGTATTTCACAGTGTGATACTATCAGCAGAGAATATTACTGTTAGCTCCCTTTCCAAATTTAGAAGTATTTTATTTATTTTAACACTGATAAATACAATATGCTATCTGTCCTTCTTTGTAGAAGTACACTGGATTATTTTTTTGCAATTGCCTATAAAAGCACCATGCAAGAAGGTAGTCCCCATTTTGTTTTGACTATGTAAGTCTTTTAGGTTCTCAAAGAATAAATTAATTTTACTCCCTTCATCCCCATATATTCTAAGTTCTACTTATAGTAAAGAAAGTGATACTGAGGATCATATGTTCACATGCCATTGTATGAATGGAATTTCATAACATTTACAACTACATATTCTTGTTAAACAATACTATATGGAAAGTTCAGCCTTGAGACTGAGCTAGAATGTAGACCACATGTAGAATATCTGCTCAGAAAGATTTGGAATTCTTTTTCTTGTCCTAAGTAGATCACAGTATTGTACCGCATCAAATTTACCCGTGCCTCAAACAACACAGGCAGCAGACATTTTTGCTCTTCCTCAAAGGATGCTACAGGACTTTGGCCTCCACAAAATCTTGTGACTATAAAGAAACCAATGGTCTCAGAGTTACCAGCACAAGGACCCCCAAGTTCACATTGCAGGAGCTCTGCAGCCGCAATGCATCTGGCCCTGACATGAAGGAATACTTGGCATCAGTTTACATTTCAAATATAGCAGTGGTACCAGCAGCTCCCAAAGGAGTTTTCTATAGGCTTCACCAGGTCTGGCAGCTTCTTAGAGACCCTTCAGGTCAGCCAAAAAGTAAAGACGGGACTTAATTATTGTTACTTTCTTTTTTAGCAAAGCTTAGAGGTCTTACTATTTTATGCATAGCATTTTCTTTAACAATACTAAAGTGACCTCAGTCTAATTTTAAAGTATTTGGAAGTCAACTAATGCATGACTGTTAATTACGTCATAAAATATGTATAAAAGCACACTCATAAGACTAAGTATCTAATCTGTCTGTAGGGGAGACATCTCAGAACTTCTCATACTCAGTCAAATTACTAAAACCGGTATCATGCTGGCAAAAAGGTGTGCACAGCATATGGCAGAAGTCTTGGCTTTACTATGCTCTAAAGAATTGACAAATAGAATTTTTTTAAGTACATTGGTTTTCTCTGAGTACAACTTGTAATCATTTACTGTAAGGCATTTACTGTAAGGCAGCGAGTTAAAGAGGGGAAAAGCAAATACCCATGCCTTTCTGTGAAAGACGGACAGTGCCTAAGGGAACTACGATGCGATGTTAGCTTCCTCTTGTACTTTGTCCACACAATGCTCCCAGTTTCTTACTATACATTTTCCTTCTCTTCCAGCTTCTGATTGATTCTCCCAAATACATACACTGAGTTTCATTATACTCAATTTTGGGGGTTGATTTTGCTTTCATTTTGTAAACTTTGCAAAACTATTTTAACTCACCTGAGATGGTCTCATTCTTTGCAATACCAGCAACCACACTGACAATCCTTAACAAAAATTCTATTACTTGTTCCATGTATAAAATACAGAAAATACATTTTCCTGTTTTTTATAGTAGAAATGCTGTTGAGAGCTAAGAATATATTATGCATAGCTATGACAACAGTATTTTCCTCCCAACCGTATAGGAAGGTAACACAAAAGGATATGGAAAGCAATGGTAGTTACTACTTACTTTTCATCAACATATCAATGACTAGAAGTTGGTCAAGAAGAATGCCTCTCATGTTCAAAACTGCACTTTTCTGTCTCTGTTGCACACACAGAAACTTCTCTTTGTCTTTTTTACACAAGAAAAAAGGTGACTGGGTAAATAATATTAAATACTTATCAGGACAGACAATCCTCAGACTAAATGTAAAAACACCATAAGATGACTACAGATTCCCACAACATGTATTTATTTTTACAAGACCATGATTTTTAGTGTGGTACCATAGCCAAATTGTAATTGGAGTAATTAGAGTCTACTTAAATTCTCCATCTAAATCTGCAGGAAATGGCTTTCTTCCATTGTGAACAAATGAGTATTACTGGTATGTCCTGTTAAACCTCTGCAAAAATTTAAAAGTGTCTCAAAACAATTCTAAATCTTGGAATAGTGTTATGCTATCATTTTGAAAATGTGCCCAAATCAGAATACAGCCTTGAAGAAGTCCAAGGCTGTACTTCTTTCAGGGACATAATTACAGCATGATCAGTATCCTTTTGTTACGGCAGGGAGAAATAGTTCTTAATTCCAAAGACGAATCAACTGTAACCAAGTCTCATACAGAAAATAAAACCTTACAGATCCAACAAATTTTTTCAATCATCATCCCTGTACCTGTTGCTTCAATGAAGAAAAAAGTGCCACAAGTTGTTAGTGCTCCATTAAGTTCTGTTAAAGACCTCAGCACATTAATCACATGTAGAGGAGAATATTCATAAATACACACTCTCTTACTAATGTATTTTAATAGGTGTCATCCATTACCCTGAAAAATGCACTATGTCCTAGATTTAAAACTGTCCACCCAAAAGTCCTGATGTGACTGTTTTGGCTAGTCTGCTGTCTGCCTCCATCCAGACTTTTTTTTGATCACATAAACACTAAATATGCTTCCAGTGCGTCACACCCAGGCAAAAAGAAGCTGTCAAAGACTAGTACAACTCCCAACCCCAGAATTTACCACATAAAATAGTGCTCTTGTTATGAATTTGCCCTCCGAGAAGTCATTCTCTCTTCTAAAATATCCCTCTTTTGAAATAAGAAGACCTTCTTCAAGTTTTCCAGGACACATAGTTTGGGAGATAGAAGCCAAAGATGAAAAGCTTTAAGACTACAGAACACACTTCTTCATCCTTATCCCGTCAGCTTAGAACAAGCACTGACAATCCAACTGGGCTTTTAATTCTCTTAGGAGAAAAATACTGCTACAGTAAAGCACTGATCGCACTTCAAATACTCCTCATCTTCCTCACTTCTCAAATTAATGCAAGTCTTCTATATTATAAGGAAAATTCTAACAAGAGGAAAATACCAAAGGGACTTGGCACCAAGTGTAGCTGCATACTCTATAAAACAGCATCTCTTACATTACTAAAAAACAAGCACTGTGAAATGTTTGCTTAAGTCCTTAGAAGCATATGGTGATGATTCTTAATATGGCACAATCTGCACAAATGAAGGTGAATTATGACAAACGGGTAAGTCCTTAAATCTAAATATTTACTTGTTAATACCATCAGTGTTAACACAGAATTTAATCAAGTACAAAAAGATGCTTTATAACAGCTACCATGAATATTTGAGTACATAAAATGAACTTACATAAATTTAGAATAAAACATAACTCAAATTCAGTTTGCATCACATGTAAATGTAAATTACAAAAAATCACAGTATTTATAAACTGTGCTGATTCAAAACATTACAAGGCAAAATGTTCAGCAATTTATTGCTATTATTCATTTTCCAAAAAATGCTCCAATAAGGTATGAAAAATTCCCAACAAAGACAATAACCACCTGTCACTCCTTCTACGTGATGATTACTTGGTAGAATACAGTGTGAGTTGGGCAGTCCTGAGACAATCCTAGAATCAAAAGATGTTTTTCTCATAACAGACAATTTTGACAAATTTCTCCATTGACAGCTTCATACAAGAAAGCAAAACTGAGCAAAAAATGGCAGAAAAAAACCAATCTCCTATAATAAAAAAACACATCTAAAGTCAAGCTTGAGAGACAACAGCAAGCTACCAGGGCGAAGCCACTATTTTGATGCATTTTTATCTGTTGCACAAAGTTTACAAGACTCCAGAGTACAGAACTCCAATTCATATAACTTATAAAGAAAAATTGTTTCTTCCAGGGGCAAAAATATGGATGCTTGTGTTTTGAAGTTATAAAAAAATACGGTAACAAAAGAGAGACTGTCTCACAATCCATCTGGAAACAAAACAAAATTATTCAATGGAGCTTTCCATCTCTCCTCTCCCAATTCTGCCCCCATGCATACCAACCACAGACTGAAGTACAATCAAAAAAAAAAAAGGAATCACAGAGTCCTTGTAACATCAACACCTGCTTTTAGGGGGGCTCACAGGATCGTATTGTGATCACCAATCGATCAACAGGAAATCAGGACAGCACAGCTGTTTCCTTATTCCCTTCAGAGGAAAGAAAATAACTGAGTTCACGAGCAGAAGTGAGGCTCTAGACCCCAAAGGCCTCTGGCATCCATGCTGACACAAAGTCTTCCCAGTTATAAATTAACTGTTTAGACTTAAAACCCACAAGTCTCATATTTCTGCCGCTCTGCTTATTCTCAACCAAATCTATTCTAGACTGTTTTGTAACTATTGTCTTAAGATCAGACAAACTTAAATCACACAAGTCTGCAAGTTACTTTTCTGTCTGAAACTTTTCATTGGGGTTTTTAACTCTGGTTTCCAGTTACTGCACTTTATCAAGACAGTTGTAGCGTTACTCAAATATTTTTATATATTTTTTATACTTACATATTAAAATTATGTATTGTATGGATATATTTAAACTAATACCATAATGTTACTAGAAATTGATACAGTCAACCAATAGAGTGAAAATTGAGAAACACTGAAAAAGGCTGAAGTAAAATCTCTTTCTGTGCATTGTTTTCACCTTTGCATGCCTGCAAAATTTACAGATCTAAACCAAAGTGTTTCACTAGACAAGACACCAACTGCCATTTGGAGAGAGATAATGAAAATAAACTATACTCAGTGCTCAGAATCCATAAATCTGAAATTCATGCAAGCAATTATGTAAAAAACAACAACAAAACACCACGTATCTTATTGGCACGTCAGATACCAAGTTACAGCAATGATGCAGCTGTTTTTACTAAAATGATTAACATCGATAGTGTATTGTATTTTAGAGATTTCAAAGTGCAAAGCCTCACTAAGGTACAGCCTTCTTTGCTGGAGGACAACAGGTACACAGCACACTAACACACAGATAAAAAAGAAACAGGTGTTTTCTGTTTTGTTGCCGATAACTTGTTCTTCACTTCATAAGCTATCCCTACTACTGAAAGTCTCACCCTGTTCTGTCAAACATACCTATTGCCAAAAATAATTTTTTAACACTTAAAAGATTTTTATGAATCTTCCCATAATTTCTCAATTATTAAACAAACACTGCAATACTACCTAAATTAGTACTTATCATTTAGTTACTTTTTCCCACAGGACCTCATTCATTCCAGAAATATGAATGAATGAAGGAGTCTGCTACCACTTGGCACTAATCTGAGGTTTGAACATGACTGCATTTAGGAATTCATATAGCACTCACCACTCATATGGAAGAGATAATTACACCATAAACTGGAACAATAGTGTGTGTGTATATATATATGACTTCTGGTTCATGTGAATCTAATAAAATCACATGACAAAAATTACTCAACAAAAGAGGTGTCAGAAGATGCCAGCTTTTCACTGATGATGCAATAAAACAGATCTTGAATATTTAGTGTATTTACATCATAGCTCACTTGACCAATATGGTTAGATTTATCTTCGACACAAACAAATAATTCTGCTAATTCACTATGTGTGGGAAAGACCACTGCCAACACAGTTAAATGAAGTATAAATATATATATATTTTTTAATTAAGATGTCAGAATTGAATTACAGCAGGCTAAATAAATGATGCTTTTTGCCAACTGCAGAAAGTGATGTCTCCATAACAGACTATGGTACCAGGGGAAAATCTTTATTTGCATCAATTCTCACTTTCAAAAGAAAACCCTAGTAATTTCTGGCATGAGTTAAAAGAAAAATCTAGGTATATGAAAACTAACCACAATTACTGTAGCTAATCTGATAAGTGTGACTTGTTTTTAAGCAAAATTCTCCATGATTTTGCAACACATACAAAATGCTTTTCATCATTAGGAAGAACGATTTAAATACACTAAGATTAGAAATTAATTTAATTCCTTAAGGCCCGGACAAGAAGACTATAAATCCCAGCATTCCTCAGAAATATAGCTTTTTTGTTTACGGACTGTTTATAGTTCTGTTGCTTTCAAATCTCATTTGCTGTTAAAAAAAAATAAAAAGGATGTAAACAAGTTAACACAAACAAAGCAATTAATAGTGAAGTGTGTAGAAAAGGTAAGGATGAATAGCCATAAGAGATCTCTGATGCAAAGTTTTTTGTAATATTTCTGTGAAATATTAGCAGACAGGAGGTTAAACTTCGGGTTTAATCGAGAGGATTTACCATGATTTCAAGTTTACACTGATACTGTTTTATTTTAGTGTCATATACACTGAATTCCTTTGAGCATCTTGGAGAACTTTTACTCTGCCAAAGATTAAAGATACCTGCAGGACCCTGTTCCCAAGCCTGGTTGCTTCTCTATGTGTGGCTTCAATTACTCAGTGTTGTATGCAGTTACAAGCTTCAAAAGTGTTGACAGCAAAATAAAAAATTATCTTCTCTAGGAGGAGAAATAGGAACAGTTAGGGAGACCTGTGATGTAGAAGGGCATTCTGATGAGGCCCCAAAGAACGAACAGAACACCTGTGCAGAACAAGCATACTTTTTTGAGATTTACCACTTTCTAGAATATACATGCACGAAGTTACCAGATATTAACAGATACTTTCAGACATTGTTCTTCTTTGTAGTGAACCCAGATTCATGTCAATTTGAAAAAAAGACAGTACATAGGATTTACACAATCCATGCTAACATGCTGGATCTTGAAATAGGCTGAAAATTATATCAAGCACAAACTGAAAAAGAGGAAACACTTCCTTCAACATCAATACATTTAAGTGCTTTTCAAGACAGTAACTGTTACTCTGATCATCTATTAGAAATGCACGTTTGATAAAATTTCTGGATAAAGTATTGTATTCTCAGATCTTACTATTAGCTAAAAACGTTTAAACAAGCAGATCTGAAGTGGGAGAAAAGATGAAATCTGACAGAAAAGAAGTAGTGACTTCATTATGACTTGACCCACAGAAACCAAAACCTGCTGATCTATAATGTTCTCAGGAATATTGGCTGACTCCACAGTGCCATTACAGCTTGAAGTAAATGGGATTCCTGATACAGATACAAGTCATAAGTTAACTTAAGGCACTTATGACTTACAACATTCTTAAAGATAGCTTGGGATCTATCAACAGCTGGTTCTCTAAGACAAAATGAGTCATGCATAGGGTACAGATGAGATCACAGGGGATATGGCCCCACAATGTACAGTTTGATAATTAAGAAAATCAGTAAGCAGATCAGACAAAGCAATAAAAATCCTCAAGCATCAGAATTTCCCACCACTCATTTCCCAGGGCAGGAGAGGGGAAGGGGCAACACTAAACACCGCAAAGAATTATTATACAAGGTCAGGCTCCCTCTAGCAATCGGCTAAGTTACTGATTAAGACGTTTCTCTCAATCTTTTCTCATTCTTTTTCAGTCAGCATTCTAAACTTTAATATTATATTTGACGTGATTCAAGGTTAGAATTTACAAGAAAAGAAAAAAGAAGATGAACACCTGGCCGGAACTGAAGAGGAACTGGCAAGAAATTCCTGAGACATCTGAGAATTGTTTTTTTTTGGGGGGAATAGACTTGTATTTGTGCAGTAGAACATATCAGTTTTGTCTGCTACCAAATGGTTCATAATACCATTAGCAAGCTGTTTTTCTAGGACTTATATCATTGCTGCTAAAAAAAAAAAAGCACAGAAACCATCATACAACATCCACTACCATGATACATTCAATCCATGAAGAGAGAAAGAGGAAAGGGAGAAAGAAGATCAAACTAGTAAACTTCTAGCTAAGCAGAGAGGCATTTATCAACTCAGTATCCACGATACCCAGGTTAGGCTGTTTCTGGTTTTCTCCTTACTTTTAACATACAAAAAAAAAGAGCCTGTATTTGCTCAAACAAATCAGCCTGGCATTTATTTCAAAGCAAACACACACACAAAGAAAACACCCATCATCTACGTCTGTACATTTTCTCAGAGCAATTTTGGCATAATGATTTTGCCTAGACTCAAGTCTACTACCTCTTCTTTCCTGACAAAAATTCTACATGTGCACTAGGAAACAAGAAAACTAAACTATTTATAAAATATTTATTTGTAAAGTTCTTTTATACAGTGGAAAAAAGAAAAGAAAAAGAGTAAATGAAATATGCTAACTGATGATTCATTTCAGTTGAGACTCATATGTTTTAAAAACATTAGTATTTTTCAATGAAAATAATTGTGTTTGTTGAATAATCATTAGGAAAAAAAATAGAGAAAAACTTTATTTCGAACAACAGTCATGCTTCACCTGAAAATTGAATCATAAAGTAAAAAGCATAGTAACAAATTAGTTTACTCTAAGTGTTAAAACATTAAAGAGAAACAAAATACTTACATTATCTTCCTCTTCTGTATCATCATCATCACTATCCTTGAACCCAGGTGGAAGCGGTGGTCCAATGAATTCTTCATCATCGTCATCATCACCACCACCAACTGGACCTTGAACAGAAGTCTGGGATTGCATGGAAGGACCAGTTAACTCTTCATCTGAGCTGTCTTCACTTTCACTACTAGCTGTGTCTCTGCATGTAAAATATTAAATATATATATATATATCAGTATTTTAAGAAATTGGCGCTTCCACATGAATTTCAGATCAGAGATGTTCAGTACTGACTTAAATTTGCAAACAATGAAATTAGGAGCAAAATGTAAACTCATTTTTATTAACATAATGTATATAAACCATCATCTTGAAAGCATAAAAAAGCTTTAAACAAAAAAGGAATAACACAGCATCAGATAATTTTAAAAAAAGGCAGAATACAAGAAGGAGAAAGTTAGGTGGAATGTAAAAGTAACAGTGCCACATCACTAATATGAGTTTAAAATACTCAGATATGCTTATATGTAAAATACTTAGAAGCCAGTAGAACACACTGATACACAGCATCTCCAAGCTGCTGCTACAGGTTGCAGCACACCCAAACACTCTGCACCTTCCTCGGTGTGGTGGAACTCAAAAGAGTAATGATCCAGGCTCACCACTAGAGCAAGAACAAGAAGTATGGCACTTGATTTTTAATGCTGGTAAAGAAGTACAGGGAATCAAGTACTGTCAGTCAAATATTTGATGTACAGTAAACTGTTACATGTCTAGATTCTAAAAGTTGCATTTAAATTATCATTTCACTGATGTCTAAATCAATTGTTTTAAACACATTGGTTTTGGCATTGGAAAATTTCTGGAAAGAAAGTAGAACTATTTATTCCACGTTCATTCTGCTCATTCGAAATAAACGGGCTCCCTCTGCTGGTCGTTATCAAGTACACGGTATTTTAACTGGTACAAGGTCTAAAAGGGGTAAGCACATTTTTACACTGTAGCGTAGGCAAAAAGTATCACTCAAGTGATATTTTGCAGTGGAAGTCAGCTGTTCCTTTCTGATCCAGCCAGATAAACTCAAGTTGCAAGGAAACCTTTGGGAACTCAGATTTTAAGAGCGATATTTAAAATAAAGCCAACTGCAAAAGATACTTTAATAATGGAAAGAAAAAGAGAATATAGAGGTGTTTCCTTTTTTCTTAAAGTTTAGGTTATCATTTAAAAACTATAATAAAAACAAACAAGCTCAAGAACATAACAAAGCACTAAGAAAAGAGGTTCTGAACTGTGTGATTGTGACAGAACACACAACCTCCCTAAAACAGCTGCACACCAGGCAGGTAAGAGGTTATACAGCAAATATTTGTCTTGGATAAGCAAATGGAATCCTGCTTTAGGAAGAAATCAAAACAAACTAAAACCAACATGAATTAGGTCCTCAGATGTCACAGTGATGAGAAGGGCTTGCATGCCTGAAAGCTTGTCTAATTTTTCCAACTATATTTACTAACCTAATAAAAGATATTACATCTACATACAAACTTTGTTTTGCATAGTGATGAGACATTTAAAGACCCAGGTCAGGATATGGCTGTACAATAAATCTAACTCAAATAAAATGAGCTTCTTTCACTCTATAGTAATGGGACAATCACTGTCCTTTTACCGTAAGAAAGCTTTTCCAGCATCTGAGAAACACATTTGGGTCCTTCAAAATTCTTCAAGTTCTGTATCACCAAAATTAACTATTTTATAAGACTGAATCATAGAATATCAAAGTTGGAAGGGACCCAACAAGGATCATCAAGTCCAACTGCTGGGTCCCCAAAAGACCACCCAAAAAGTCAGACCCTATGTCTGAGAGCATTGTCCAAATGCTTCTTGAACTCCAGCAGCTCGGTGCCATGACTTCTGCCCTGGGGAGCCTGTCCCAGTGCCCGACCACCCTCTGGGTGCAGAACCTTTCCCTAACCCCCAGCCTGACCCTCCCCTGTCCCAGCTCCATGCCATTCCCTTGGGTCCTGTCGCTGTCCCCAGAGAGCAGAGCTCAGCGCCTGCCCCTCCGCTCCCCTTGTGATGGAGCTGCAGGCCGCCATGAGGCCTCCCCTCAGCCTGCTCTGCTCTGGGCTGAATAAACCAAGCAACCTCAGCCATTCTTCATATATCTTGCCCTATGGACCTTTCACCATCTTTGTAGCCCTCCTTTGGACACTCTCTAACAGTTTTATGCCCTTCCTATACTGTGACACCCGAGGCTGCACACAGTACTGGAGGGGAGGCCTCCCCAGTGCAGAGCAGAGCAGGACAATCCCTTCCCCTCACTGACTAGCAGTGCTGTGCCTGATGCACCTCAGGGTGCCGTTAGCCCTCCTGGCTGCCAGATCACACTGCTGGCTCATGTTCAACTTGCTGCTGACCAGAACCCCCAGATCCCTTTCCATGGGGCTGATCTCCAGCCTCTCACCCCACAGTATTTACAGCCAGGATTGCCTCCTCCCAGATGCACAGAATCCAGCAGTGGCTCTTGTTAAACTTCATACTATTGGTGATTGTCCAGGTCTCTGATTTGTCCAGATCTCTCTGTAAGGCCTTACCACCTTGTGTGTGACAGAGTTGATGTGAAAAACTGACACATGAAAGCCAAAAAAAAAAATAGTTTGGAATGCAACAAAACATACCATGTTGCTGCCAGTAAGAGTGTATATAACACAATGACTGAAGGAGGCCTTTCCAATCCCAGAGTCCCAGACTTACTACAGACACCCAAGAACAATACCTAGCTTCCTCCCTAATTGCCTAACCCTATAGTTTCCTTATTTACTAGGTAGAATCAATGCATTCAAACACTTCAGCATTTAGAGAGGCTATGCATTTGTTCTTTATATTAAATGATCAGAAAGAAATTCAGCGCTGTTTTTCACCACACTCCAAGCTTGCTAGAGACAACCAAGGATTCCAGCTACAGCTGCAGGTTTACTCTGTCCCAACAGGAAAGGCAGAAATGACAAAACAAGAGAGCAGACATATCATGGGACTTGTTTCAACTTTCAGCTATACAGTCTGCCTCTATCAGATGCTGCTAAAGGAATCCCTTTCCCACAATTAAGAGGCATATAAGGAACTGTTTTTTGCTTTCCCTCATTACCTCCTCAATAAACAAGACATGCTGTTAAGAGGAAAACAGAAAGCTGGATGAGAGTACAGATGGCACACAGAGTGAAAATAACGAAAAACAACCCGAGAATTGTGTATGTGGGCATTTCCCCGCCCCTCTCCCACCTCCCCCCGCAATGCGTTCTCTCTCCTCACATCATCTACTGTAATTTCTTAGACTTTTTATTTTTTATATACTAGCAGATGCTAATTGTGGATATTGTGGATGCTCCATACCTGGAGTGCTCAAGGACAGGTTGGATGAGGCTTTGAGCAACCTGGTCTGGTGGAGGTGTCTTTGCCCATGGCAGGGGGGCTGAGACCAGGTGATCTTTGAGGTCCCTTCCAATCCAAACCATTCTGTGACTCTATGCTTTTCTTTGACAAAGTGTAAATACTATTGTCCTTATGCATATGTGTGTAAATACTATAATACTATGACTATTGTAAACATTTCTCTGTAGCAAATTAATTCATAAAGCAAAAAGAATCACTAGAATCACCTTTTTGTATTAAACAACCCCTTGTTAACAATTGTAAAATTAGTATGACAGCTACGAAGATAGATGAATGTACATGGAATTTAAAGAAAAAAAAGTAGTGTTGCCATCTTCAGAGAAAAGAGTAAGTGGTAAATTCAATTTTTAGTAACTAAAATCTACATCATAAAAAAAGTACCCTTGAGTCCTATAATGCAGATTTCAACTCTCAGTTGAAGGATTATCCCACTGAATTTAGGCTGGGGCACAACGGTGTGTCTCCTTCACTAGCTTTCTGTTTTAAGCACTAAGTTCTAAACTGAGTACCATAATTTACAAGGAAATATAATAGTGCAAGTTAACATGTTCAGCTTCCAGTTCTGAGTTTTTCATGCCAGTCCTCAGTTAAAAAACAACAACAGAAACCCTTATTATAAACAGGAACCTAGTGAATTATCAGAGCCTACTTTGTAACTCATAATGCTGATAGGTAATTATTACTTTCTTTTATCCGAAGAGCCTAGAGTACTCTCCTCTCAAATCCCTTAGTGAAATGATAGAAAACACTCTGTATCATCTGCCTACTATTTGTTTTAATAGAATCCTTATATTGAAGTCACCTGTATATACAAAGTACACAATCCCATTGCATCTAATTCTTGTCATTCTCTATTGTTTCACTAGGAAGAGCATCAAAAGTGAATGGAAGCACATACGTTTTCCTCCTCTGTAAGACATAACACATATCTATAGGGAAGTACATTGTGTGACCAGTTACTTCAGTGCGAGTCCACAGCTCACTTGAGCTTTCCATAAATCAACAGGCAAATAAGAAATTTTAGAACAGAAATCTGTTCACAGTCTGCAATGCTACAGGCTTGTCTGTAAAAACCTACCACATACAATCAGCCTAGGAGACACATAAAGAGTGTACCAGAGTAGTGTATGGGTTATAAGTCTTCTGTACACAAAAACCCTGCAAATTTACAGTATATTGATGTCAACAAACCCTGTCACAAAAAGGAGTGATGTGGCCACTGTTACATGTTGCCACTTTTGATTTTGCACCATTGAAGAATCCAAATAGTCAAAGCAGTAACATTTGCTATTTGTCAATGGCATGCAAACATTGAAAAGTTCTGGAGAAAATTTCAGACTGAAATCAAATCAGAGTATTTATTCAGCCCTACCACTACTCCATACAGTGTGCACACTTAGTCTCTCAACCTAGCTTTGCTATTCTTTTGCAGGCTTGAAAAAGTATATGCTATTTACAGATGGGAATTATAGTTGCTAATAAAGCCAGCACCTGTATGCTCTGTATTTGACCATATATTTTCAAAAAATATACAGATAACATTTAAAAAAAAAAAAAAAACATGCCAAACAGGGTTATGTATTAAATAACTATTAAATATACACAATTGCAATATTTACAAATACTGACAGATCCAGGAAAGTACAGATAAATAACAGCATTTCCACTCTATGACTTCAGATAGCATATGCATGTTCACACAAGTTAAGCAATTATCATTCCCCCACCCACCCTCCACCCTCACCCAACTCCCCCCTCCAAAAAAAAAAAAAAACAAAAAAAAACACCCCAACCATGAAAAGACCTTTCAGACAAAAAAGTTGTTAAACAGTTGTTAAATGACACCTCCCATAATTAAGTACCTTGGTTTTAATGTGGACCGAACTCCTGTTGCACTTGAGGCTGAAGCCAATGATTCAGTGTGTTGACTTTTAAGTTCTTTTTCAGCCTGTTCTTCCTTTTCTCTTTCTCGAGCCTCTGAATATGGAGAATACATAAGTGACAAATAATCATTTTTTTTAAAAAAAGATACAATTAGAGGCCTGCTGAGGACAGTAAAACAACCTTCTTCATTTTCAGATCTATATAAAATGACAGAAAAAGTTTGGGTTGGAAGGGACCTTAAAGATCACCTAATTCTAACCGCCCCCCACCCCCAAGGAAGGGATGTCACCTTCTAAACCAGGTTGCCCAGGACCCCATCCAACCTGGCCTTGAAAACCTCCAGCAATGGGGCATCCACTGCTTCTCTAGGCAAGCCATTCCAGTGCCTCACCACCCTCACAGGAAATATTTTTTTCCTAATATCTAATCTAAATCTACTCTATTTTAGTTTAAAGCCATTATTCCTTGTCCTATCACTCCACGCCCTGACAAAGAGTCCCTCCCTCTCCTGCTTTCCTGTAGGCCCCCTTTAAGTATGGAAAGGCTGCAATGATGTCTCCCAGGAGCCTTCTCTTCCTCAGGATGAACAACCCCAGCTCCTTCAGCCTGCCTTCATAAGAAAGGTGCTCCAGCCCTTTGATCTTCTTCATGGCTCTCTTCTGGGCTCACCCAACAGGTCCATTGTTGGAGGTCCCATAGCTGGGTTCAGGACTCCAGGTGGTGTCTCACAAGAGTGGAGTAGATGGAAAGAATCATCTCCCTCAACCTGCTGGCCATGCTACTTTTGATGCAGCAGAGGACATGGTTGGCTTTCTGGGCTGTACGCACACATTGCTGGCTCATCTTAAGCTTCTCATCAATCAACACCCCCAGTTCCTTCTCCCCAGGGCTGCTTTCAATCCATTCTCTGTCCAGCCTGTCTTTGTGCTTGGGATTGCCCCGGCCCAGGTGCAGGACCTGGTTCGCATGGGCACATGTCTCAAGCCTGTCCAGGTCCCTCTGGATGGCATCCCTTCCCTCCAGCGTGTTGACTGCACTACACAGCTTGGTGTCATTGGCAACTTGCTGAAGGTGCACTCAATCCCAATGTCCATGTCACCAACAAAGACATTAAACAATGCCAGTTCCAATATTGACTCCTGAGGAACACCACTTGTTACTGATCTCCGCATGGACACTGAGCTGTTGACCACAGCTCTTACACTCCAAATGGTCCATCCATCAAATCTATGTCTCTCCACTTTAGAGACACGGATATTGTGTGGGACAGTGTCTAATGCTCTGCACAAGTCCAGGTAGATGACATTGGTTGCTCTTTCCCTATCCACCTATACCGTAACCCCGTAGTAATAGGCCAGCAGGCTTGTCAAGGACAATCTGCGTTTAGCAAAGCCATGTTGGCTGCCATCAGTCACCTCCTCATTTTCCATGCACCTTAGCAGTTTCCAGGCGGATCTCCTCCGTGATCTTGCCAGACACAGAAGTGAGACTGACTGGCCTGTAGTTCCCCAGGTCTTAATAACTCCTATAATTATTACATTTTCCTATAATTGTTACTATAGTTAAAAGTCAACAGTGTATTTTGAGAAATTTGAAAATGCTCATATTAAAAAAAAAAAAAAGAGCTGAATTACATAAAAGCTTTGTCATTTTTGGTAAAATGACTGATTTTGTAATGAATAATATGCTGTGTTTCCTTTACAGGTAAGATTCATCTTTCCATCTTCCTTTTCCCGTTAATTAAATTATCCTTATTTCAACCTGTGGGTTGTTTTCTTTTCTTTCCATCATACTTTCATTTTCCCCTCTTTTTCTAAGGAGGGGAATGAGAGAGATGTGGTGGAGCTCAGCTGCCCAGCAAGGTAAAAACCACCACAAATCCAAGTGTCTCCAAAAGGACCATCTTTGGAATGGTGCTTGCTTGGATATGGGCAGCCAAACACGCAATTTCCATCATTATTTACTCTCAAGCCACCACCTTGAAACGCCCACACACTTCCAGAACAGCCGAAGACAGAAAAACTTGCGGGCTGCTGTATAACCTGCTGTATGCCATAGGTCACATTTCATTTTTTATTTTGTACTCTCTAGATTAAAGCTCTTTGTAGCAAGTTCCCTTTGAATTTTGGAAGGGAACTTCCAAAATTTCAAATAAGAGAGTCTTTTACATGAATTCATTTTTATCTGTGTCCATGTCCAATGCCACACAACAAGAACCTTGCACCGGCAGATCTCTTGCATGGTCTGATAACGTAAGTTAGTAACTTGCCTACTTATCAATCCCCAGATGATTTAGGACTGTCCTTCTCCAGCAAAACCACATTTATTTGCTTTCTAAATAGCCAGTCCGACACACCTTATCACCCCAACACACAAACAAACAAAACACATTTTAAGATGCACTAGCTGACAGCACACACGTTCCTTACCTAAGACCTTCCTGCTCCTTTCCACGGCAGTCCTCCTTGTCTGCTCGAACATGGCTTCGAGGTCAAAAGTGCGAGCTTTCTTCCCTAAAAAAAATGGAAAAAGGAGTTAAAAAGGAGATTGACTATGGCTCACCCTGGTGACAGGCAGTGCGGGAGCTGCGGGGGGGGGACCCCAAGGCTGGGGGGGGGGACCGCAGGGCTGGGAGGGGGGACCCCAGTACCGCCAGCCCCTCACAGCCCCCAGCCCACCCTGGGGACACCGCTGCCCGCCGTGGGACCCCCAGCCGTCCCCAGAAGCCCCTCGGGACTTACCGAAGCCGGAGAAGCCCATGGTGGCCGCCAGCTCCGGGTCGGCTCCCGCCAGCATCTCGGCGTCTGCAAAGAGAAAAAGGAGGGAAGATAAAAGCGGTCAGCAGAGGGTCGCGGGGCCGGCGCTGCCCGGTCCCGTCGCGGTGCTCACCGCCCTCCGCCTGCTCCATGCCGCGGCCGGCCCGGAACCACAACAGCGCGGGGAGGAAGCCGCGGGGCCGGGCCGCCCCCTCCCGCCGCTACGCCCCTGCTGTCCCCGCCCGGCGGAACGGCGTCAGCAGCGCGGGGACCGCCGGGATTTGGCGCGGAGAGGCGGGCGGGCAGCTCCCGGTGCTGGTCGCGTCGTGGTCCCGGTCCCTGGCCCGGCCCGGCCCGGCCCGGCCCGGCCCCGCCATGCCCGCCGCCATGAGCCCCGCCGCGCCCGCCGCGCACGAGGCGCTGGAGGCCGCGGGCCGCATCATTGACCGGCAGATCCAGGACGACCGCTGCTACCCGGACCTGTCCGAGCTGCTGGCCGTGCCGGCGCCCGGTGAGCGGCCGGCGGGGCGCGGGGGGCCGCGGGGAGGTGTCGGGGAAGCGGTTGGGGGGGAGCGGGCCCGGGGCTGGCTCCTCGGCCACGCCGGTTTCCCGCTCCATGCTGCGGGGCCACAAGGCGCCCAGCGCCGCCCTCAGAGCCGCGGGCAGCACGGAAAGCTCCGAAATGCCCCGAAATGCATCCGTTTATCGGGAGCGCTGCGCCACGTGTAGTTGGGATAGCGCTTCCCAACGCGCCTTTTGTCCTCCCTGGGGCTGCGAGCAGCCCGAGCTATGGTGCCGGCTGTGTGGCCAGGGGGCTGTGAAGAGGAGTGTTGGAGCTCCGGGCGACCTGGTCGGTGTGCTGCCAGCACATGCCTTCAGATAACAGGTTGTTTTCCGTTACAACGCCATCCCAGCCGTGGTCGAACTGTAGCTGCCTCTGTCATTCTGCAGTGGCATCCCATAAAGCAACGTGGGAGAAAGGAAATTTTAAATTGATACTGGGAATGCAAATCAGGCTTTCTAAGTAAGCATGCTCCTGGCTTCTTCACATCACGTATTTAATGCCTGGCCATACAACAGAAAACAGGCTGCAGAGTCCCATGGGGAAAATGGGGTAAAAGAGTAGGCTGGGGGTGAGATGACTTATTCAAAGAGTTTGTTTGTAAATCTATTTGTGGATCTGTTTTCACGGAATAAGGAAAAAAATCATGAAAAAATAGAAAAAGATTTTTGTTTTCTTATGCATCTAATTTTTTATAGGAAGTCTAATTTTTTGTGTATGCTGTTGTTCTTAATTGCAGGTAGCCCCACCGTTTCTGGTATGACAGATATGGATTATCCTTTGCAAGGTCCAGGTCTGCTGTCAATACCTAATCTTCCAGAGATCAGCTCAGTCCGCAGAGTCCCACTTCCTCCAGAGCTAGTGGAGCAGTTTGGACGTATCCTGATGAAAAATAACGTGTTATATTGTATATGTAATAATAAGAGAAACAAACTTCTCCTCTCTCCTAATCATTTTTCCCCAATAGATCTGTCAGACTCCTAGAAATGAACTTTGGTGTTGTTTATGTTCCCTTTCTAACGGTCCAATAAGTTCAATCTATATAGGGGTGCTGGTGGAATTAGTTCCTGTATGAGGGACTTCAAATGTTTATGCTATATAGTTTGTGTGCTTCTGTATGTAAAGCAATAAATTTTTAAAATGTTCAAAGGAGATTTTGCCTTTGCTGGTCAAAATACATTTAGTCCTTACATGAGCAATGCTTCAGATATGCAATGCAATTGTATGATGGGAGTGTTTCCAGAAATCAGCAGAGCATGGCTAACCATTGACAGTGACATTTTTATGTGGAACTACGAAGATGGGTATGTACAAACACATTCCTGATGGTATTATATTGGATTTAAGTAATTGTAGCAGTCCAAAATTGTTTATTTGTAACACAGAGGAGTGCTATTCAGATGAAGTTATCTTGATTCATTTTAGGTTTTACTAAAAATTTTAATTAGTAAGTGTTTAAGGAGTTTTAAGAGTTAGTAATAGTGCTCTCAAACTATCTAGACATGAAAGAAGAGAAATTGCATTTGCTTAGGGTTTGACATAACTGATGTCCTGACATTTTTGCTGTATTATGGCTAGGGTTTTCATTATGCCCCCAAAAAAGTAGTTACACACTAATTGCCTAACTAACCTAAGTAGATTTGGTAAGTACACTGATACATGTACAGCAGCCAGTCATTTCCACAATGATAAATAATATGACCTTAGTACCTTGGCTGTATAGGCTAACTATTTTTAAAGTATTGTGATTGAAGCTTTCCTGTCTAAAGGATGCATAAAACTGAAAATAATTTCAACATCTTTTCAAATGGCATTTTATAATTTCCAGGTTTGTTTCCTTATTTGTCTAATTCTGCTTTTTTAAGAATCGTATTTTTGTAAGAATTTTCGTAGGAATTGTTTTATAGAATTTGCTGAATTTCTTAAGATTAAAGTTAAGAGTGCTTCTCATGTAGCACCTCTCAGTACATTTACTTTGTGTCATAAAGTTTAAAATACATCAATTAGGTACATTCACCAGATAACGCCACACATAATAACATTAAAGGTAAGGTACTGTGGAGGACATATATTTTTTTATTATTTTTGCATTAGATATGTTTTCATGAGAAAAAGGTGTAATTTATGTTCCTCCCTCTAGATGTTAATTGGTGTTGTAGGTGGTGCTTTGTGTAATTCAGAGTGGAATGCATGAATTAACAAAATCCAGAAATATAAAATACTACAGTTTGGTTTCAGGTTTGAAACTCAGCTATGGCTCTGTCATTCCATTCAGCTGGACCTGTTTTCACGCAAATCAAAAGCTGTAGATGGCTTCAGCACCTTCTAGTACATATTCACAGAATTACAATAACTATTAATTTTTAAATATACACTATCTGACTTTATTTTGTAATTATGTGATACTACGTAACAAGTCTCATGCAGGTTTTTTTCCTTGTTCGTTAACAGGGGAGATCTAGCTTATTTTGATGGCCTCAGTGAAACTATCCTTGCTGTGGGTCTTGTAAAACCAAAGGGAGGTACGGAGTGACCATGACTAGATGGCTAATTAATTTTCTGTATGTTTTTTATATCTGTATACATAAAAATCTGTGTTTTACATCTATATATGCAAGATAAATGTTTCAGCTTGTGTTTTAGAAACATCACTAAATTACAAGCTAAAGATAATGTTTAGCTTAACAATCATTTACTCTGAGCCTGCGCTTTTTGCAAGCGCATACTCACATCATACTCTTAACATTTGTACTGCTTATAAGTTGTCCCATTCAAGTGACAACTTCCTTGAGATCCTGATTTCTAGCACGTGGTTCTTTTCATAGCTACTGCTTCGATAACACCAAAGTCAAAGTTGCAGTGGTAGTAAGATTGAATGTAAAAGAAAAATATATGTATATATTAAAAAGTCATTTTTAAATTCTTCTATTTCGTGAACTGGAAACTGAACTGCTGACTGATAGTTAGGTAATACTAGATTCACAGATTCTGAGGTCTTAAATATGACTGTTCCCTCTAACCATTCGCTGTATCAACCTCATGCATACAGTGGATACAGTCATTGTGAGTCTGAGAGTTGACTGCAAACTAAAATCTAATTTTCTTTTGCACTTTAGGTATATTCCAGCCTCACGTACGACACTTACTTGTTCTGGCAACTCCTGTGGATATTGTGATTTTAGGGCTCAGTTGCTCTAATATACAAGCAGGTAGTTCTCTCTTTTTTTTCTCTTCCATTTAGGTACATTAAAGAACATATTAGGGTAGTATTCTCAATTGTGAATTAACAACTCTATAAATATACAATGGCTCATTAATAGCTATTAAAAAAAAAAGAGGAAAGAAAGGGAAACAAGAACATGTGCTTGCTAATTTTTAAATCATGTTAGAAACATGGTAAAATAGTTCCCTTTTCTTAGGGTGCACACCTGCTGTATCCAGTACTCCCATAGGAGGGTTGAGTAATATTGTTCACGTTAACCTGGTTGGCATTTATATTCTAATCCCAGAAAACAAGAACCTGATACCAAGTTTTTCATTCCATATGTAGTAAGAGGAAACAATATAGAATTGTTTTTTTTAAAAAAAAAAAAAAAAGAGGGTTACAATCATTTTCTTCTGTTTTTATATTATCAATTATCATGCTGTGAAAGAGAAATGCAGAAATTAGTTTTAGAATTATTGGGATTTAGAGAAGAAAACAACTCACAGAAAACAACAAACGTACAAAAACTATTATAAGAATATTGTACTTCTGTACTTTGAAATCTATAAAGTGTATTTGCTTTATTTCTTTAAAAAACAGAAGATTGATTACTCTGCAGTTCACTTATAACAATAGCTTTTCCAGATCTTTTTTAATAACAATAAAATCTCCTGTAATTTTTCATGTTTTCTGAAATGCTTCTAATCACAAGCCAATAATGTTTATAAATCTGTAACATTTCTAGAGATTAAAAAGTTTTATTTTTTTTTTGTTTATTTAAGGTACTGGATCACTCAATGATAGTATGTCTGGAGGAATGCAGCTGCTACCAGACCCTCTCTATTCACTCCCTACTGACAATACTTACATTCTGGCAATAACATCCACTGATAATGGACGTATCTTTTTGGCTGGAAAGGATGGATGCTTGTATGAAGTTGCTTACCAGGTAATTATGGGTTACACGCAGGCATTTAGATTTTTACTTGTTTTCGTAATTGTACTGTTAATGACTTTTGTTTGTTTTAACTAATAGTTTGCCTTGGTTTTTGTTTTGCTTTGTTTCAACAATGTGTCTGTTTTAAATTGTAGGCTGAGGCAGGTTGGTTTAGCCAGCGATGTAGGAAAATTAATCATTCAAAGAGCACACTGTCTTTCCTTATTCCTTCGTTGCTACAGTTCACATTCTCAGAGGATGGTAAGTACCGATGCAAAAGACTTACCCAATACTTTAATGTAAACTTGAAATAATTACACTTTTTTGTTCAATTTTCTTTTAGTTTACTAATAGTTGTGTGAAATTGTTTGCTCTTTTATATCATCTCCCCTAAGAGTTCTCTGGGGCTCCTGCATTTTTTGTTGATTTGCAGTTATTTATTTTAGTGATATTCTGACTTAAACTTGTTTTCACCGATTCCATTTTTAATTTGTTACTTCTACTGTTTCTTTTCCATCTCCCAAGATCCTGTAGTTCAAATTGCCATTGACAACTCGCGAAATATCTTATACACCCGTTCAGAAAAAGGAGTACTGCAAGTATGTTACTTACTCTTAATGACTTTTTGCAATGTGTTACTAATATGTATACAAATATTTTAAGTTTTCCTCAGTACCTAGAAACTCTCTATAGTTGCATCAGGATATTATTACACTTTATCTTTCTGAAAAAAGTGTTTACCCAAGACCTAAAATAATTTATTCTGAGGAAACAATAGCCTTTTGATCTTTCCTTCAGCCATATAGAAACATGATGATAGTGTGAAAGTAGTGTTTGAGTTGCTGCATAATAGATGAGGCTGTATGAAGTAATGCAATTTTAAATCTCTAAGCTGTCTTATTAAATTACAGGTTTACGATTTGGGTCAAGATGGTCAAGGAATGACCAGGGTTACTTCTCTTTCACAAAATGCCATAGTTTCTGCTGCTGGGAGCATTGCCAGGTAAATGTATGATAGGTATAAAGTAAAAAGATCATATTTTAGGTCAATAATGTCATGGTATATTTTTTTGAAGAAAGTGTTTTTGTTTGTTTCTTCGGATTGAGAGTACAAGTATTTTTTTGTTTTGTTTTCTAGAACAATAGATCGTTCTGTATTTAAACCTATTGTTCAAATAGCAGTGATTGAAAATTCTGAATCCATAGACTGTCAACTGCTGGCAATCACACACGCAGGTAAGAAAGAAATGTGATTTACCCCCCTTTTTAACAGATAAATGATATCTGCACAGCTTAATAAAATTGGCAGACGTTTTCCATTTTACGTATGTTCTGGTTTCAGCTGGGTTAGTTAATTTTCTTCCTAGTGGCTGGTATGGTGCTGTATTTTGTATTTTGGATGAGAATAACACTGATAATGACAGTTTGGTAGGTGTTGCTGAGCAGCGCTTACACCAAGTCATGGACTCTTCAGCTTCACTTTACTGCCCTGCCAGTGAAGAGGCTGGGGGAGCATAAGAAGCTCAGAGGGGACAGAACCAGGACAGCCAGTTCCAACTGGCCAAAGGGATATTCCATACCATATAGTGTCATGATGAACAATAAAACTGTGTGGGGAGGGGGTGGCTGGGGCAGGGGACCCACTGCCCAGGTGTTGGCAGCAGGTGGTGAGCAATTGAACTACACATCATTTGTTTTCTTTATTAATTTCACAATTAGCATTTTCTCTTCCTTTTCTATCCTATTAAACTGTCTTTATCTCAATCCATAAGTTTTACCTTTTTTATTAATTTTTTTCCTGGTTGACTCCCCCATCCTGCTGGGAGGGGGGAAAGTGAGCAAAAGGCTGTGTGATGATTAGCTGTCTGCCAGGTTAAACTACAACTACATAACACAAATTTTGGAAACATTTATTTCATTCTGGTGTCTTGTTTTACATAACCAAATTGTTTTGACATTTGATGCAAGTATAATGTGGTCACGCAAATTATTATCTGTAGTTTATAATAAAACCAGCAGAAAGTGGTATGACAAGTATTCAGGAAAGTAGTGATAGAGCTAGATTAAAAGCCTTTATCTTCATGTATTTTAGCAAGAAATGTAGCATCTGTGCAGAATTTGTTCTGAGTCTGAAACTAGCTTTATGTCAATTAGCTGCAGCAACAACACTTTAGTCATAGTTACATAAGATTGCATGTAATTGACCTTTTTTTCCATTATGTTTAGGTGTCCGACTGTATTTTAGTACTTCACAATTTAAGCATCCAACAGCTCGTCCCTCTATGTTAACATTGGTTCATGTCCGTTTGCCACCTGGATTTTCAGCATCTTCTAATGTGGAGAAGCCCTCAAAGGTTCACAGAGCTCTTTATAGCAAAGGTAAGCAGTGGAACACAGCTCAGAAGAACAGTAGTTTTTTTTTATTATTATAATTTTTGTGTGTGTGTGTGACAGCCACTATCACACTATCTTATATCAGGTAATTTGAAGGGATGGAAGCACACACCGTGGTGTTGCTGACCCTTTCAGTCAAGCATATTGATTTTATATTTGAAGTAGTTTCCAAATGGTTTTCCATCTAGGTTCTCTTTAAACATCTAATTTTTATGAGGCATTTTCTATGTACTGTAGGCTCATTTCTGTTTGTAGCTTTCAGAGAAAAGGTAAGATGATGTTGATAGTGGCCTACTAATAACCTTATGATACAGAAAACCAAGAGATGTTATCAGATTGTGTGGTTTGGACTTTAAAGATTGATTTTTGGTAAATAAGGAATTAATTAGAGTGGTATATTTTTTGGTATGTATTGGTAGGTGCGATACTTGATTAATCACACCTAATGCAACCTTAATATCCCTGTTCTTGCTAGGAGTCCTGCTGATGGTAGCTTCAGAAAATGAGGATAATGACATACTGTGGTGTATCAATCATGATTCTTTCCCTTTTCAAAAGCCAATGATGGAAACACAGGTACTAAAGTAAACTTTCATGTAATTTTGATGGATTTTAGATTTTTTTTTTCTTCTTGAGAACAGATACATGAGTAATACTGTCTGCAAGAAATTAGTAGGTTGCTGAAAAACTTAAATGAGAAGTTTAGAAACACTTAAAAAGCTACTAATCAATAAGCTTTAAATTTTAAAAAAAAAAAAAAAGTTTAGTGGGCAGTTTAGAAAGTAAATTGAAACTGGTATCTTAGTAGGAATTCCAAGTTCATCCATACTGTATAGCTTCATGCAGGCTATGTATGAAAACCAATTGCTTTGACTTCTAAGTCTAAGACAATTTAGAATTAACATATTGGAAAATGTCTTATTTGTTTCATATTATTGTCTGTGGCATGCTGCATGCTACATACAGTTATGTGCAAAGCATGATCCCCAGTGCAAAGTGGTGTTCATTGAGAAGGATAAAATTTGGCAAGGAAGTTTGTCTAAAATACAGATGGTAGAGATACTGGAATTGGATACTGGAATTCTTTACTCAAACAGATATGTCACATCTTCATTAATTCTCTTTATTATTTCACTCATTTTTTCCTCTTTTTTTTCCTTAGTTGTTACAGTAGTTTGTAGGAGGAGCTAGGTTTAGTTGCCTTATGCATCACATCAGAGAGAACGTTGCATGTGCTTCAGCACTGAAGCAAGACTTGGC
This sequence comes from Oxyura jamaicensis, assembly GCF_011077185.1. Lineage (NCBI taxonomy): Eukaryota > Metazoa > Chordata > Aves > Anseriformes > Anatidae > Oxyura > Oxyura jamaicensis. The sequence continues at coordinate 13,076,454 of NC_048926.1, read as the reverse complement.
TTTTCTGCTGCTTTTTAGTGTTTCCAAAAAGAGTATGGGGCAGAGGTAGAATTTGAGTGAATGGGGAAGCTGCATAAACATAGCGGTTTCCAAGTCAGGTTTTGTTTTATCTGCTGTTTTAATAACAGTTAACAAGAAGTTTTATCATTGCTGCAGCTTCCTTCTCTACAAAAAAAAAATACACATAAACATTCCATGTGCTGACTTCTCTGCTTTTCCAAGGCATTTTAAAGTTACAGGCATGAGGTTTCCTCCAAAAAACCTGCAGCGTGTTATTGAACAGCAGTTTTTCCTCAGTGTATAGAGTTTTCAGGAGCATCTTCCCTACCATATGGCATCTTTAAAGAGCTGCTGCCAACTGTGAAAAATCTCACAAACCCTTATGATCAGTAGCAGTATGTTTGGTTTCCTTAAAAATAAATAAAATTCATAATAACTTTGGTATTTGATTCTGATATGTTCAGCAGATTGTCTCTCTTTATATGGTAGCAACACTAAAAGCACTGTATAAGGTTTTTTTACCCTTAGAAAACACTGTCCCTATCCCACAAAAGAAGCAATGTATAGCTGTGAATTTGCTGATAGTCTGCTAGATGGCACAAGAACTTGCTCATTTCCTCTTAGTTTTCTTGTGTCAAGAATAGTTTCTTGCCTGTGTAATTTTAAATAGTAAAATATCTACACAATGTACAAAATCCATATCTGTTATCAAACTTTGGATGTTGTTTATGTGTTGTTCAGATGACCACCCGTGTTGATGGGCATTCCTGGGCTCTTTCTGCTATTGATGAATTTAAAGGTCAGAAGATTGTGACACCTCTCAATAAAGATATTGTTCCAATAACTGATTCCCCTGTTGTTGTGCAGCAACACATGCTGCCACCTAAGAAGTTTGTTCTGCTTTCAGCCCAGGTGAGTATTGCTCCTCTTAATATAGGAAATCAAAAGGATAAATACAAAGCTGAAAGACTGATGCAAATCTGTAGATGTTTATTCATAGTTTATTAATTTTGAATGAATTTTTATGATTTTATTCTGAACATAAAAGGAAAAGAGGAATATTGCTTAAACTGTCAGTATATATTGTAACTTGAATCAAAGCTATGGAGACAGCTTCTCTTGTACAGTGCATTAATCACTTCTGTTGGCCTGAGGAGACAGAACCCTTGTACAAACAGATCATGTGAAACATTCTTTTAACCTTGTTCAAATTCATGGTTGTAAAAAATTGAAACAGAAATGTGCTGTCTGGAAAGTACGGTTTCAGTAAATACAGTTAGCAGCTAAAATTTGAACAAAGGATTTTTATTTGTTTGTTTTTTAAAAATAAAGCTTCCCACTTCTTACTACATTTAGTAATATTTTAGGGTACTTATGTCTTAGCAAATTAGGACTTTTAAAAGATGCTTAATAAATCATTACTGTTCTGCAACCTTTAGATTCAACTTGCATTTATTTAATGGTAGCTAGTCAGACCCTCTCCAGTTAGTGTGGATGCAGGCAAAATAGTCTTACCATGGTTTTGGTCCTAATTTTTTTTTCCAGGCAATTCTGAAGATTTATGTGATACATACAGCAAGTGTATAAAGAGAATGAGAGGCTTTACGTTTGTATTGTGTGCTTCATATTAGGTGAAGAAGAGCAAAACCAACTCTGTTTCTGGAGGGTATATAGCCATTGCAGGGTTTTTTTTTGTTTTGCCTTCTTGGTAGAGAATTTTCTGCATTTGAATGGGAACTAGGCTTTAGCTACCATTCATGTTACACTTTGATCCACTAGTGTAATTAAGGAAATCTTGGAGAGCAGTAAAGCTAAAGATTGTTGGGAAGGGTGTTGGTATGACCAGTAAAGTAACCTTATTCTAACTTTGTATTATTCTGGGTAATTTTTAGGGGAGCTTTATGTTTCATAAACTCAGACCTGTTGACCAGCTGCGGCATCTTCTTGTTAGCAATATAGGTGGAGATGGAGAAGAGATTGAAAGATTTTTCAAGTTGCATCAGGTAAGAATTTTTGACTTGTTATGAAAAACAAGATTTATAATACTTAACTGGCCTTACTGGAAATTTAATTGCCTTCTGTAGCATGTATCTTTTTTATTGTTGTTACTACAAAATTCTAGTTAACTTTTCATTTATTGTTTCAAGTATTAGCTTTTCCTTCTGTATTGTCTTCATAAACCAAGATTGTATACTGAGATATAATTCCTTGTTATATGATATGTAAAAATTGAAGCATAGATCACTTTCCCTGAAATTCTTCTATACAGGACTATAACACAGTTCTTAGTTTAAGAAAGGAGTCAAACTAAAACCATGGGGAGAGAGTTTTCTTTAAAAAAGTTGAATTCCTACCACTACTTAAAACCATACCACTGTATAAATTCCTACCACTATAAAAAACCATAGAGGTTTTTATATTTTGAAGGCCAGTATAACTCTCTAGGATTGGTCTACTTTTTGCTTAGGATAAATAACAAACAAGCAGGAAGGAAGCTATAGTGGATTATTAATTTAATTTGACTAGTACTGATAGTATCTGTAGTGAATGTTCACTGTAATCTATTGTCTTGTGCTTTGATGTAAGTGATATTTGAATAGTCCGTGACGATATGCCAACCATTATTGCCTGTATAGATGTTTTTCTTCAAGCAGTCTTAATTTGTGTCTGTAGAAATTTCATAGCTCTCACTCCTAATTAGGTGATAGACATGGAGATTTCCTACCAGTCAATAACCATACTGAGCTTGCAAAAGCTGTGTATAACAGAAGTTTATCCTGCTACAGTGAGATGTCTCAATTTAATTCACTTCCTTTCTATAATTGGAAAGAGCTGATTTCCTTGCCTATTTCCTGTTTAGTTACTGATCAATAGAACATCTTTATATTTCTTATCAACTTGATATAAGCTGCCACACTGACAACACAATATGCTCTAGGAGGATCAGGCCTGTGCCACTTGCCTTATCTTGGCCTGTTCTAATGCTGCATGTGATAGAGAAGTATCTGCCTGGGCTACACGAGCATTCTTCAGGTAAGTTTCAAATGGTGTGTATGTTGTTTTGAACAGTATGCTCATGATTACTACAGCCACTAAAGAATCGTATAGCTTTTTAACGTGCTGCCTGAGTAAGCATTGTTTTAAAATGAGCATAGACTATTAAACTTGGCAGAATACACTTTTGCACTAATCACATCTTGCCAGCAAAGGAAGCTTCTTGTAGTCAGCACTTCTGGTTAGTTCCCCTCCTGGATGCTTTCATGTGATGTATTTCATGTGTAGAAGTTATTCAAAATGTAGTTTAATCTGCTTGAAGTTCACTTATCTATACTTCAGGGTATCCTAGTTTGTTGAAGCGGAGTATATAGAGAGAGATATTATATTTAATCACGCCAACTTAGTTGGAAAAAGAACAAATTTAGAATCCCGAAGCCATCATTTGAATAGGAGATAAATACAACATGCTTAAGATTAAATACAACATGAGAACTAATGTTCATTTTACCAGATAATCTAAAAGATAGTTTACTTGATGACTGCAGAATCAATAGGCAATCTGAGTAAATCAAATAGGTGGTAGCATGATTGTACTGTACTGAAAAAGTAGTTTGTAACCTTGAAATAGAAGATGGTAAAGTAAATTGTAATACAGTGTTTCTTATGCATCCTGGCACTTACTATGTAGTAAATTTAAGAATTCTTATATCTAGGTTATTTCAAGTATGTTTTGAACTGTTTTATCAGTCTAGGTGAGGATCGGAAGTTATATAGCTGATTGTCTTGTGGTAAATGTTCTCCCACTAGCAGCTAGGTATTTTTGTTCTTTGTGAGTTCTAATGATATGTATGACTTGTGTAGCTGTATTTCTTTCAGTATAGAATTGGGGAGGGTATTTGATCACTTCTTAAAATTTATTACATCCTGGGAAACATATATGAAGTGTCCAAGAATTGGGATAGTATTGTTGTAGAATTAGTTATTGTGGCTTTGAAGATGTGTTGGCAAGTTGATAATTCAGTTGCTTTGCCATAGCATAAAGTTTCAGGTGCTGAAAAAAGGCTAGGGCTGTTGAGTGAGGCTTCCCTTTCATTTAAGGAGGTGTCATGAATAATTGCCTGAGGGAAAATAGTTTTTAGCCTTTTAGGGCTCCTGTAGCATTGTAGGAGAGACAGAAATTACTTTTGGACCATAGAAAGATGAGCTTGGGCCATCTCAACTGTTTTCTTCCCATTTTCATGTATAGGCAAGCCTTAAGAAGATACTAAAACATAAGCCTGTTTTGAAGAGTGGTAAATTCCTCTTTAATCTCTGATCATATCACCATAGAACTTAAAACATCCATGAAGAATATGACTTAGTTGTTCATTTAACTTTGTGGTTCCATATGTTAATGCCTTTCATATAACATTATTTCAGTTAGTTTTCTTTTTATATGCCAAAATGAGTATCTCACAGTCACAGATATTTCTGAAAAGTTGTGCTGACATTTTGTTCTTCATTTTAAAAGAACCCCAAAATTGTAGTTAATTTTCCAAGATACAAAAATTAAATGGAATGTGCATGACGTGTGAGGAATCTTTTTCTTTGCATATAAACTTCAGGTATGGTGGAGAGGCACAAATGAGATTTCCATCAGCTCTGCCTCCTCCAAGCAACGTTGGACCTATTTTAGGTTCTCCCATTTCTGCTGGTGAGTAGCAACCATTTCCTGGTTTTGGACAAGTTTTGTTTTTTCCTTAAAGTATGTTGCATTTTGTCTTCTTACAAGTACCTGTGTTCAAGATTACTTGCTTATTATGTGGCTGTATCAGAGTACCTTGCAGTGTCATTACATATTAGTCATTTGTGTGATTTCTCCCTGTGAAAGCTCAAGCTTCAGCACTTGGTTTCTGGTTAGGTCATCAGTGCCACATAAAAATGAGAATAGTTTCTAGTCTTCCTCTAATGTCATACTTACTAGAGTCCCTTCCATATTATCTGTATCCACTTAGATTTTGTCGAGTCTTCTACAACTGCTTAAGGAAGTTGCCTGCTAGCACGTTAACTCATTTAATTCCAGATCATAAGAGTTGTGTGGTTTTTTTTTTTAAGCAATTAATGATATATTTGGAACTCTGATTATACTACTGAATTTATTTATTTATTGTATCAGGGATTACTTAATTTCCAAGATCCTTTAAGCTTATCTGACACGTGGCACTGAGTTTTACATACCAGGTTTGGGAAAAAACTTGATTGCTTGGAATGCAAAGAAATTGAATTTTAGTACTGGTTTTGACCTACATTCAAATTCAAACATATTGAGAAATGTGTGCTGTTTTAGATAAAGTTTTAGTTGATTCTCTTTCAGAATTCTTAACTATGATTGACATGCTAAGAACAGTGGCTATCTATAGCACATCAATTACATCACTTTCCGACCCTGATAGTGTGGAATAATTGCAATGTAGGCAGGAGGAGAGGCAAGGCATAAGAATGTAGAATTAAATAGGACTTAAAGAAGACAGCAGGTACAGAGAGGACAGGTGCTAGGAGCAGAATGAGAGCGAAAGAAGGGCGTGGGGGAAATGCTAGAAAGCTCTGTAATCACTGAAATTTACTCTTATGGGAAGTAAATATATTCTTTCCAATTCTAAATGTTTGTTTTTAATAATTGGCAGTTATATATACCCTTTTTGAAATGTAGTGTGAAAGTGCTTTTTTTATTTTGCTTCAGTGACAGGTCCATGTGGAAGACGTCACCGTTCTGCCACTGCTCACTCTATTTGTTCACAGGGTAGAGAACTGTCGTGTGCAATTTAGATTGTGATATTGTGGATAACCCATGTGGTGGGTCAGAACAGTGCTGACAGAGTATTTTGAAAACACCTTGAAACTTTGCATGTGAAACTGCATTAAGATAATGTTAGTGTTAAAAGGCCAGGCACCTTATGTTCTCCCTGTTGAAAGTCTAGTCAGACATTTGCATGCTACTTTTCTTGCAATATTATGCTTTGCTTGGCACATGGGAGAATGTGCTTTCAGAACTGGGCGTGGTCAATGAAAGACTTTATCCTTTGCAGTGTAGTATGTTGCAAAGTTGAGAGTACTGTAGTGAATAAGGCAAGAACTGATTCTTTGACACAAACCAATTATTCGGGGTGAGAGTTTTGTTGCCCTTTGTATGTTGTCATCTGACATGCTGCTGGCACATAGACATTTTTGTAGGCAACCACATGTGCTCATCATACTTTGTAGTCTTAAGTCAATTATTAATTTGCAGAAGAGTTGAAAATCCTCAACTGAATATGAGTCCATGCTCACTTGGGGAAAAACAGACTCAGGATGTCTCAAACTGAGCATCCCAAGCAGTGTTGCTGTAGTGTGTGTCCAGCAGCAACACATAACAAGTAAAAGTAATAATACCTTCTTCCAGTTTTGTGTTTCAAAACTGTTAAAACTGGTATTCTTTGAAATGATCTAAATGAATCAAAGTGAATGCTTTGAGAGTGGGTGCCTATATCAGGAACAGGAGCAGTCAGAAGACAAGGAACAAGACAAAGCATGTGGATAATCAGTGCAGAGAACTGATGGTGTGAAACAAATAATACATGAATGCTGAAAGCAAAAATGCTTAATGACTGCTGTTGAAAGCGTCATATCTGTTTGGTTAACTTACAAATTGTTGTGTCCAACAGAAATTAATGCAATTTTTTATTTACTTGTAATTAAAAGCTGTTTGAATGTGTAAAGGCTGTGTTTTCTAACTTTAAAGTATGTGGTTTGACAGCTTTGCCGCTTTTGCATAGGGTTTTCTGTGGTTTGTATATTCAAAAAAAAAAACCTTACTTTTCTTTTCCTTTTTAGTTTCCCAGTTGACTGTTGATACTCCATATCCTAATCCTAGCTTTTTGACAACACATGGGCAAGGTAACTACTCTTTCTCTGCTGGAGGAATGGAGGATTTTTTTCAACTAGGCTTTTTCTTCTTTATTTTCATCCAAAATAAATGGAGTAATATTTGCCTACCTTTATCCTAGCTTTACAGTCTCCTGGTATGTCGACTCCCATGTTTCCTTCTGGGAATTCCATGTCTCACCCTGGTACATCTGTTAGCGGTATGATGGGTCCAGAGATAGTATTTTCTGGAAGACACAATGGCATCTGCATATACTTTGCTCGGATTATAGGGTGAGTGGTTCATGTAAAACGGTCACACAATTCATTTCATAGTTTTTCTGCCCTGTAAAACTTGCAAGTGATGGATTCTATCTTAATAGCGCGTAAAGATAAGACCAATAAAGTACATTTATTTTGAGATTTCTAAGCACCTGTTGATATAGCAGATTCTCTTTACAGCTCTATTAATAGTTCTACATTCAGTGAATGGTTAGGGCAGGAAAGTTGCTTAGACATTGATCTTGCAATATGCACAACTCTGAGAACTACTGTTTTATTTTTTAGTCCTATGAGTCCTGCAGAAATGTAGGACTTGCAGGATCAAAATCCCAGTTTGTAGTCTTTTCTGTTAGGAAGCTTTAGAAACAGTGTTAAAATCAGAATGACAAAGCCAGACTAAAGAAGATTCTGTTATGTGGATGTTGGGTCATGTGTTTCTAAACTCTCCAACCAAGAACAGAGCTCTTCTTATGTTGGTTTTCCCCTTTGCTGGCGGGGGAAGATTTGTTATGACATTTGTTTATGGCACTTGTTTGCCTACATTATATTTCCAGAGAATAACATTGACCCGTCTAATTTTTTTGAGAGCATCAACCCTCATTAGATTTAAGATTTAAAGTTTGAAATTTTTTAATTGTCTATACATGTGCTTTGCAGAAACGTACAATGCCATCATGGGTTGCCATTTTTTTTAAATGTTTAGTTTTCATCCAGATCTTTATTAGACCTTTAATCGTTGACCTTGAATTCCAATTTCTTTAAGAAACTATATGTAGAAAATGTGCAAACTTGTGATATTTGTGGCTTTTAACACAATTCTGGTTTATATTGCAGAAATATTTGGGATGGCAGTATAGTGGTGGAGCGAGTTTTCAAAAGTGGCAATCGAGAAGTTGTTGCAGTATGTAAAAGTTTGTTGTATTTTTAAAAGTTCCATGTAGAATATCTGTGAAAGTCTTTATACATGTGTTCCCAATTATAAACTGATCAGGAAAAAAAAAAAAAAAAAAAAAAAAAAACATAATTATCATTGTAATGTGTTTTTTAATTATATTTAAGTGCTTAGCTATGGAGTAGTTGTAAGCTTAAAATCTTTAAGTTATTATTTTGAATGTTATCTGTTGTCAATTGTCAATGGCCAGTTTCTTCTGTGTTTAGTGACTTCACTGCCTTTATTGCTGCATACCCCATTCAGACAAAGCCTAAGAATGAAATGATTTGGTGGATTAGAATAAACATTACAGTTATATAAAGACATAAGACAGTTTTCCAGCATCTTTCTATCATCTTTGCATTTCACTTTTTGTTCATGATCAAAACAACAAAATGTTTTCTGACTTTGAATGTTAATATAATCCTGAACTGAGTAATTTCAGCAATGCAAAATTAACTGGTACATAAATCTTCCTCCTCCAGTTACAAGGCAACTGGGAGACTCAGGAATACCCTGGCAGTTACACTTTGTCTTAGTGATGCTCAGTCATTGTAATTCAGAGTTGGAAATGGTAAAACACAGCTGATTTGGCTATCAGACAGTCAAAGAAAGTAGTGTCTAATATGGTATGTCTTAGGAGGACTACTTCCTTTTCACACCTTCCACCGCTCCCTAAAAAGTGTAGTATAATTGATATGGTGTTAGAGTGATAGCATTACTATTGTATAGCTTATTTGTTGCACCCTCTTTGCATTTGTCTTTTTAGTGGCTTTAGCTTAAAATGGTAAACTTTTGGAAAAATGTTTTGGAATGTCTAAGCCTTCTGTAATGAAAATTGCTGTCTGTTGCAGTTAGAAAGCAGTGTTCCATCCCATGTGCTGGAATGTGTACTACAAGAACTCAAAGGTTTACAAGAATTTCTGGATAGAAATTCTCAGTTTGCTACAGTAGGAGCTCTTGGAAACCCAAGGTATTCTGTGTGTTAAGCTAGTCGTATTTAATGTCCAGCTCTTGAACATTAATCCATGCACATCTATTCACTGAGTTGAAGTCTATATGATCTTCAGCTTCAATTATTCAGATGCTAAAAAAGATGTGTTGGATTTCATCTTCAAAATATTCAGTATTTGTCATCAAATTAGCATCTCTCTATTTTGGAACTGCAGTTTCAGCACACCAGCTAATCTCCAGCAGAGGCTTCTGGGTTTCATGAGGCCTGATGGTGGAAGCTCTCAGCAAGTGCAACAAGAACTCCAGAGGAAATATCATGGTATGCAATTACTTTTAAATTAGAAGCATAAGGGAATTGTGCATCTGGATGTTGAAGGGCTGTAGAACCTTTCCTATGAAAACAGGCTGAGGGAGCTGGGCTTGTTCAGCCTGGAGAAGAGAAGACTCTGGAGGGACCTCATTGCAGCCTTCCACTACCTAAAGGGGACCTGCAGGAAAGCTGGGGAGGGACTCTTTGTCAGGGAGTTGAGTGATAGGACAAGGGGGAATGGCTTTAAACTAAAAGAAAGGCAGATTTAGATTAGATGTTAGGAAGAAATTCTTGCCTTTGAAGGAAGTGAAGCACAGGCTGCCCACAGAAACTGTGGATGCTCCATCTCTGGAAGTGTTCAAGGCCAGGCTGGATGGGGCTTTGGGCAGCCTGGTCTGGTGGGAGGTATCCCTGTGTATGGCAGGAGGGTTGGAGTTAGGAGTTGTTCTTTAACGTCCCTTCCAAACTAAACCATTCCATGGTTCCATGAAAGGTAAAGACATAAATTGATGCAATTATATTCAACCCATGTAATAAGTATGCCCATTACAGTCTTTCAGTGAATATAATACATCTTGCTAGTTTTCAGTGTAGTCATTTCATTCAGACTTGAGCTTTAAAGACGGTGTACAGTGTTAACCAAAGATGTAATTGTTCTTTTTAAAGGCAAATGCAGGTAATCAACAAGAATACAATATGTATGTTTTTGTTTTTATTTATTTTATATTCATTATAATATATAGTAAATATTTATGAATAATCAAGGTAAAACTTGATACTGATTATGGAAATCCATTACGCTCACATGAAGCCATACTTTTCAGAAAAGACTCCTCCTAGTTTGCAATAAATGTTAACAGATGGTATTTGTTTGGGGGAAATTTTAACAAGGCACTTTCCTCCAAAGAGCTAAAAAGCATTAATCAAGAATGGAAGAGAAGAAAATTTGGAAATTTAATAGTCTGTTTTTGTAAAACCTCAAAAATCGACATACTAATTCAAAACATGTAAAACATAGTTACTTATTGTCTTTCTCTTGCTTTTTCAGCTGAGGCACAGTTAACTGAGAAAACTTCACTTCAAGGCATCCAGCAGCTCGTTCGCAAAACCTGTCAGGCACTGGCATTATGGAAACTGCTGTGTGAGCACCAATTTAATGTTGTTGTGGGTGAGCTTCAGAAGGTATGATCTGAATTATCTGACTTTAATTCTTACATATTTAATAAGCCTGAATTTCTTTTTGCTATGTAAATACTCTCAAAGCAGTATAACTTTAACTTACTGTGGGGCATATTATGAATTTTAAACTGCATATAGATTTTTATTCAGGTTTCAGGTGTTTATTTTTAAGAGACTTCCAATAGTATTGATCTCATCACCCAATTTTAGCTAACTGGATGTGTCAGTAACAGGAGATTTAATTTTACTTATATTAAGTGTGTTTTAAAAATCGGTACGCTGAAACTTTGAGTACATCCTGCAAGATGTGTACTGCAAGGAGTAGACTAATGTTGCCCAGCCTAGAGGAAATTGTTTGCTTTACCGTTATTAGAGAGTTTTTTATGGTGGAAAGCAATAGCGTTGCAGAGACTTCAGACCCTGCACTTAAGAGTGCAGAGGTCTAGAATGTGTCACAGAACAGCTGACGTTGGAAGGATTACCTGGAGATCATCTAGTTTGCCTCCTGCTGCTCAAAGTAGAGTCAACGCTAAAGCAGGTTGTCCATGTCTAGTCAGGTCTAGAAACTCCACAAACTCTCTTGACAACTTGTTGTAAACGGTAAAATAACAATAATATTAACAATTACAAGGATAATATATCAAGGAGTTATTTCCCGTGTTTTAACTTCTGTCGATTTTATGTTGTCTTGTTACTGGGTACCACTGAGAAAAATCTGGCTCTGTCTTATTTACACCCTTCTACCAATTATTTACAAATATTGGGAAGATTCCCCCTCCTCCCATCCGAAGCTTTCTCTTCTCCAGGCTAAACAAGTTCTTTCAGTCTCTCCTTGTCTGTAAGAAAGGAAACTTACAGAACTATGGGTGCTACTACTCTGTACCCTCCGCTAATCTTGGATTTGCATCTGTTAAAGATAAGAAAATGTGGCATTCTATTATAGTACTTCACAGAAGAATTTATTATTCTAAAAGTTGTATTCTTTAACACTAAAAAGAACAATTTTTAAATTTTATAAATGCCCAAATGATGAAGCTTTTCACATTGTCATCTTGGGAGTTAACATGATTTCTCACAGGCAGCTTTTCTCTTGTGATGGACAAGGAGTTAACTAATTGTTTAACAAGTAAAACCTTTTTCTATCCCTACAATAGTTTTAGAGTTTTTGTAATAGTGTTTCATTTTAATCCATTGGTCATCAATAGACACTACTGGCATCTAGCTCTATATGAGCAAATGTTCCTAATAATTTTAGAAAGATGAACAACTTTCTGTGTAACTTAATATAAAAAAGCAGAAAGATGTTTTTTATAAAGCTTTATAAACTTCTAAAAAACATTATAAACTTATTTAAAACTTCCTTCTCATTCTACATCTGTTGCTGTTTTCATCTATGACTGTACTCAGATGGTTCCTGTTATTAAAAACCATGATGTACTCATTTTATAGCATGTGCATTCTGACAGTGCCTTGTGAAGTACAGGAAAAACTGCTTGTTCCTTTCTCACAGAGAACTGAAACAGAAGTGACACACAGTGTAGGTAACAGGAAGATGTGTAGAGTTCTCACTGTCCTTTGGCATTTGAGAATCTAGTACATTTCACTGATAGTGCTTTCCTCTCTAATACTTTCAATTTTGCTAAATAAGATGTATTTCTGTGCTGTCTATACAGAGCTTTGCATGTGTTTATTTTGTGGAAGCAGTTAACCTTGCTGTAACATTTTGTGTCCAAAACATTGTGCCCAAAGAAGGGCAACAAAGCTGGTGAAGAGAAAGCTTGGAAACAAGTTTTACGGGGAGTGTGGCTGAGTGAGATGGGGTTTTTTAGCTTTTAGAAAAGAGGAGAGACTGTACTTTACAATTACTTTATTTAAAGGAGGTAGGGCTCAAGCTCTTCTCCCAAGCACAAGGTGAAAAGATAAGGAGAAATGGCCACAAGTGGTGCCAGGGGAGATTTAGGTTGGATATTAAGAGAAATTTCTTTACTGAAAGAGTTGTGGGGCATTGGAATAGGCTGCCCAGGAAGTGGCTGAGTCACCATCCCTGGGGGTCATCAGAAAATGCATACATGTAGAACATTAGAACTTAGTAGCTTGATTAGTGGTGGACTTGTCAGTACTAGGCTAAAGGTTGGACTAGATGATCTTAGAGGTCTTTTCCATCCTGAATGATTTTATAATTTTTAATTTCAGTAAAATCTTTGAGCTAATGAAATTCTCTCTGTCCTCAGGAACTGCAAGAACATCTAAAGATTACTGCTTTCAAAGACTTGGTGATTAGAGACAGAGAGTTGACGGGAGCACTCATTGCTTCTCTTATAAACTGTTATATCAGAGATAACGCTGCTGTGGATGGCATCAGTGCCCATTTGCAAGATATCTGTCCTCTTCTCTATAGCACTGATGATGCTGTCTGTTCCAAGGTAAGGTCACTTCCAGATTTGATAGTACCAAAACACAGCATTAGAGTGTAAATGCACATGGGATCAAGTGCACCCTCAGCATGTTTGCTGACAACACCAAGCTAAGTGGTGTGGTCAACTTGCTGAAGGTAAAGTATGCCATCTGGAGGGATCTTGGTAGTCTTGAGAAAAGTGCCCCTGTGAACCTTATGAAGTTCAACACATCTAAGTACAAGTTCCTGAATATGGGTTGAGGCATTATGGCTATTATCAACTGACAAAAGGAGGTTGTTGTTTGTTTTTTTTTTTTTTATGACGATGTTTCTACTGTTTCAGCTGTGAAGCTTGGCATAATAACCTGCTAATTCACTTGATGTGAATAACTTTCATTTTCCCATCATTTATCTGTAGGCAAATGAACTGCTTCAGCGATCTCGACAGGCTCAAAACAAACTGGAAAAAGAGAAGATGCTAAGAGAGTCACTGAAAGAGTACCAAAAGATTAGCAATCAAGTAGACCTTGCTAATGTTTGTGCACAATATAGGCAAGGTAAGAGGCAATCGCTGATCTTTTTCTGCTAAGCAGTCTGTTATATCATTTCATGCCGTCCTTTTGTTCTGTTTTCTGACTTCTAACAGATCTTACAGTGATGTTTTGCCATAAACAGTGTCTTAATAACTCTCACAATAAACATATATCAACCTGTTCTTGTTTAAAGCCTTTCTAGATTTCACCAGTAAACAAAAATAAACACTTCTGTATAAAAGCATTCCTTTCCACTTCCTCTGTTCCACTTTCAATTTGTTCCATGCATGTAGTAAAATGTTTCTAGCAAAGGTTTTGGGCTGAATGTAAGTAGAGGGTAAATGATAGTATTTTGTGGGGTGAGTCTTTATACAAAATGTGCTCTTTGAAAGATGATTCTGAATCATATGTTGTGTAGCAGAAGCTAGTACATAATTTAAATGTAGATATAACTGTCTTAACAATCAAGATTTCAGCCTTTGTTATACAAATATGTAATTTCAAACTTAGATACAGTCCCAAAGGAATAGGCATAAAACTTTATAAGATAAAGGCCAGAGTGAATAGGGTTTCATTTTTCTTGCTTGATAAAATGAGTAGTGTTTGTTGTCATTTAAAATTTTTCATAAATTTAATACAATAATGAACAATATTATTTGTGGGTTTAGTTTGTTTTTAATTTTTATTTATTTATAGTGCGTTTCTATGAGGGAGTAGTAGAACTGTCTCTTACTGCTGCTGAGAAGAAAGATCCCCAAGGTCTTGGCCTTCATTTCTATAAAAATGGAGAACCAGAAGAGGATGTTGTGGGACTCCAAGCTTTTCAAGAGAGGCAAGTTTTCATCATACGCTGTTAGCATTATATGGGGTACTTGATTTCAAGTGACTGGAAAAGTAGCCTTTTGGGGAAGGTGTGGAGGGTAATGATGAGCACGCACTTTAGAATAACAGACACAATATAGAGGGTTTTGCCCAACGTACTTTCCTAGAATATAATTAATGTGGCACCAGCTTAATTTGGAACAGAGGGTAAACTGAAATACACTGAAAATATTGTGATCTGAACATTACAGAATTATTTGTTAGAAAGATAACTGAATAAACTAGATAGCATGAACTACCTGATAACACCACCTGACTTTTTTACTTTTAGTAATTATGCCTACTGAGGCATAAAATAAAAAAGTAGAACTTCATAGATAGTTACAATGCAAATTGTTAGGCTTTTTTGTTTTGCTCTGTTTACAGACTTAACAGCTACAAGTGTATCACTGACACCCTTCAGGAGTTAGTGAATCAAAGTAAAGCTGCTCCCCAGTCTCCCAGCGTACCCAAAAAACCAGGTCCTCCAGTGCTGTCATCTGACCCCAACATGCTCAGCAATGAAGAAGCAGGACACCATGTAAGAAATCTGAAAAAAAAAAAAAAAAGTGACTACACTCAGAAAAGTGTGATTAGAAGTGGTGTAGAAATTTTAAAAAATAATTAAATAAAAAAGGACATTTGGAATAGATTAGCAAAACAGATATAAGTTTAAGGTTTGTCATGATCTGGCTTCTTTGGGGAGTGTTAATAAAAATGATGATATACCCCAGGAAACTAAATAACTAAATACTGACATGTACATATTCAGTACTTGATGTAATGTAACCTCTTCTGGAATAACAGTTTTGGTCTTTCTTTCCCCTTAGTTTGAACAAATGCTAAAGCTAGCTCAACGTTCAACGGATGAACTCTTTAGTATTGCACTTTACAACTGGCTGATACAAGTTGATCTGGCTGACAAACTATTACAGGTGAGCTAATGTGTATTCAAGGAAATAATTTTTTCGAGGGTTCCACTGGACTAGAAGAGTTAATTGTAATAATGCTTTAAAAGAGATGAGAGAGCAAGCATATAATTGTTGTCTTTATGACCTTTGCAGGTGACTGCCCCCTTTTTGGAACCCTACCTTGTGCGGATGACCAAGATTGACCAAAACAAAGTTCGTTATATGGATTTACTGTGGAGATACTTTGAAAAGAACAGAAATTTTAGTAATGCAGCCCGAGTCTTGGCTAAATTGGCTGACCTACATAGGTATGGATTATATGTGACTTAAAAAAAAAAATCAAAGTATAGATATTTTAAGAAAAGTCTATGCCCAAGGCATTTGCTGAAGAAAAAAAAAGTGAATGAATGGAATATGTTAGTTTTCAATCTGGGGCATTCTTGAAAAAAAAATGAAATGTTTATTTTATGTATTATGCTTTAGCTTGCAATGTAATTCCTGTTGTAAGTACAGTGTATGAAATGGTCATTTCTGATGCAGAACTTTATAATGTGTTTTGTAACTGTAGAGCAGCTGATTGAGAAGCGCACTGTAACTGTGCATGCACAAAGAAGGGGTTACATGGTTTGGGTATAATGTTTCGCATGACTTAGTAAAATCCTGGATAAGATACTAGCTAACTTCCAGGGTCTAGTTAGAGTATGACTAACTCTTATATAATTATACTTGATACCCATTTTGCACAGTAAATATTTGTTTTGCAGCACAGAAATTTCTCTACAGCAGCGTCTTGAATACATCGCACGTGCTATTTTGAGTGCCAAAAGTTCCACTACCATATCTTCTATAGCTGCAGATGGTGAATTCCTACATGAACTTGAAGAAAAAATGGAAGTAAGAAAAATTACTTATTTAAGCTACACTGTGTCTCTATTACTGCACTTGGTCCAAACATTGCACATGGCATTTTTATTACCAAATCTGTAGAAACAGTTTTCAGTATTTTAAGTTATGCGGTTGATACTCTGGGATGTAAGGCAGTAATGCATCTACATTTAAATAAGGTAGTGTTAATGCTGGGTGTATTCCTAAGATTTGATTAAATTAATCCAGGCTTGAAATTGTTTTTACCCAAGGTTGCGAGGATTCAGCTTCAAATACAAGAAACATTACAACGGCAATATTCCCATCATTCTTCAGTGCAAGATGCAGTCTCACAGCTTGATGCTGAGCTGATGGATATAACCAAGGTGGTTAGAAATTTCTATGTATTAAATGTCAATTTATTACATTTGGGGATTAAGGGGGCATGCAGTGCAAAGCATGGTTTTATATTGACTATAGCATTCCTGGTCTCAGAGTGTTTATGTTAGCCTAGGCTGTCTTTTTCTGTGCTTTGATATTCCTTCAGTCTTCAGTAGTTTGATTTCTTCCGTGTGTTGATCTTCTTTCTTAAGCTTCTTACATTTCTTTATTTATTGGCGTGTCACACTACAATATTATCAACATTAATTATAGCTTCATATAAAAAATGGGGATTATATTTAAGAAGTTAAACTAAATATATTAAGTAAAAATCATTTTCACGTAGTATTTGACAACAGCTACTTATGGTACACCATTTCTAGTCTGATATCTACCATGTAAAGTAAAGAAAAATTGATGTAAAAAATTATTTTTCATTCTGTCTGAAATGCCAAACCTGGTCATTTTTCTTTCAGCTATATGGAGAATTTGCTGACCCTTTTAAGCTCTCAGAGTGTAAGCTTGCAATTATACACTGTGCAGGTCATTCTGATCCTATCTTGGTGCAAACTCTCTGGCAAGAAATCATCGAGAAAGGTAGGTTTAAGTGGACTAAGATTGGTTCAAAATAGAAGTATAGGAAAACAGTATAATTAAAGCTTTTAAGATTGATTATGTGTTGTTACTGGTAACGCTGTTCAGGTATGTGTACTGGGTCTGGCTGGGATGTTAACTTTCCCTGCAGCAGCCCATACAGTGCTGCGCTCTGCACTTGTAGCTAGAACAGCAGTGGTATCACACCAGTGTTGTGTCTGCTGCTGAGAAGTGCTGGCACAGCATCAGGACTCTCTCTGACCCTCCTAGGGGGTGGGCAAAAAGTGAGAAAGAAACATCAGCAGGGCAGCTGACCTAAACCAACCAAAGGGATATTCCATACCATATGATGTCACACTCAGCAATAAAAGGTGGAAAAAGGAAGAAGAGGGGAGGGGTGGGCTCTCGTTGCGAAACGTCTGTCCTCCTCCCGAACACCGGCTACGTGCGTTGAGGCCCTGCTTCAAGGACGTGGTCAAGCATCGCTCATTTGTGGGAAGTAGAGAGTAATTTCTTTCCTCTGCACTTCCACATAGCCTTTACTTGTTTTGTTTAGTTATTCCCTTTCCCCCCCTCCCTTTTCCCCTTTTCCTTTTTTTCCCTTTAGTTGAATTGTTTAATTAATAATAATATTTCCTTAATTATATATATATATATATATTTCCCCTTTTTAATTAAATCATCCTTATCTCAATCCGTGAGTTGTTCTTTCCTTTACTTCTTCCCCTCCTCATCTGAGGAGGGGGAGTGAGAGAGCGGTTGTGGTGTTCAACTGCCTAGCACGGTAAAACCACCACAGTATGTTGCATCTTTCCTGGAATATTCTGTAACGTATTTGATAGATGTAACTGATGAGCAGTTCATTGAAGTTTATACTGTTAGTTTGTTTGCCTAAAGGAGAAAGTCTATCCTGGCAATGACTAAAGAGTCTTAAGGGAGTTCAGGGCTTTTATACCACAGACAGCAGCAGAAGCTTAAGGATTTCTGTCCGTTTTGTAGAGAAGCAGAGTACTGGGCACATCTCAACAAGTCTAGCCACTCAGTTGTGATAATCTGGCTCAGCCTTTATCATGAGTGTGTAATTCACTCTTCTGTTTGTTCCTTCTGTTTTGTGCTCAAGATTGCCAGTGTGCAAACAACATTGGCAGTGATTTGAGAGGAAACGTATTTAGTTGTAGGTCTGGGTTTTAGTTAGTTTTTGGTGATGGTATTTTACTGAGGTTTTTTTTGTAGATTTTTTTTTTTTTCAGTAGACTTACTTGCATGGAACTTAAAGGAAGCAAAAATCTGTGCATGCTTACCAGAAAGGGCTGTATTTTCACTTTGATCTGTTGACTTAGTGCTGACTTATATGGTATACCATTATTAAGGTGTTAGTAGTAAATTTAAGAATCTCAGTGTAGTTGTGTGTAAATTTCGAACTTTTTTTTTCTGAAGTTCATTTTTAAATTATTTCTTTTCTCTTTCAGAGTTGAGTGATAGTGTGTCTCTGAGCCCTGCTGACAGAATGCAAGCACTTAGTCTAAAGATGGTTTTGCTTGGAAAAATATATGCTGGCACACCTCGTTACTTTCCTTTAGGCAAGTGGTTTAGCTTGCATAGTGAATAAATACATGCATTACTTGACTTCGTCTCACATTTCTTTCCAGCATATTTAAAAAGGTTCTGACCTAAGAAATGTCTGTCTCTTTAAAAATCTTTAAAAAGAAAAGAAAATTGATAATTTCATCTCCTCCAGTGCTTGGGATATTACGTAATTGCTGTAGTTTATTGTGAAACTTTTCACTATAACTGGACCAACATATTACTTCAGCCATCAGTAGGAATGGAGTTGTTCATGTGGTACCTGGGTGGTGCTTTTCCTTTTTGTCCAAGAAATTAGTAACAAAAGCATTGTTCTTGTAACTTGCTCACTGACTTTGACAAGGGACTTAGGAGAGGAAAGCAGAAGCAGGAATAGAAATAGAAGCAGAAATAGAATTCATAATTGCCTCTAATCTTGTAAATGTATTATAATTGTGTGCTTACAAAATCATTATGGCTTTTACAGCTGCAGTTCCTAGAACTTATCTAGGGATTTAGCCAGAATATACAGATCCACCTTGAATGGAAAGTAAATGAAGCCTAGAAGGCAGCAACAGTTGCTTTGTGATAGCTGTGCAAATCACAAAGCAGTTAACTTTGTATTGAAGTACAAAGTAAAAATACAGTTTTACATGTGTAACAAGATTTCAGGCGAACACATTTATCTGTTGTCTATTGAAGCATCCACTGCTGCCTGCAGGGGCACACTCAAAAACAGGATTCAGTAGATCTCTGTATCCTTTTGGACCTTCTTTCTGCTTTAGAGATGCTCAAACATTCTGACAACGTGTTATTACGTAAAAATCTGGAAAATATTTTCTAAAAGAACATTGGTACTGTAATAATACTAAAATATTGTTACTGACACTTAACCATGATAAAGATGCTGTAGTGTTGCAGGTAGAGCTGGTTAGTCTAACAAATAAATGATACTGTGTTTTGTGCTGAAACAAAAGTTAGTGTACTTTTTTTAACAGAACAGTTCCATAGTGGAATTGTAGTAAGTAGTCTGAATAATCCCTCTCATGCATTGCTTAATATCATCTTTAGAGATAATTACATTTAGCATATCCACTCCCCTGTACAGCTTGGGAGAAACTGTTGCATCTGCTTCACGAGTGAAAAGTGCCAACAAAGGTGTGGAAGATGGAAAATCAAACTTAGAGCTAATAAATCACTTTCAAATGACCTTATTTGCTAGGCTGCTATTAACAAGTTGGAATCTAAACATCCCATTTTATTTTTCCTCCAGATTTTTTAGTGCAGTTTCTAGAGCAACAGGTCTGTGCTTTGAACTGGGATGTAGGTTTTGTAACATATACCATGCAAGAAATTGGAGTGCCATTGCCAAGGCTGCTTGAAGTATATGACCAGTTGTTTAAAGCACGGGTAAGGAAAATAGCCACACACAGAACAAAAAAGAAAAAAAAAAAAAGGGGGGGGGGGGGGGGGCAATTTTTTAAAACTACTATAAGAATTTTTGGCAGGAAATGTAAATAAATGTAAAGTTGGGATATATCTAAGTATCAACTTCATAGCTTTTTTTACTCGAAGACTTTTAGAGCTTTTTAACGTTGACTTGGTTCATTTTATCCAGATCCTTCACAGTGTAAGGAATGTAGAACTTCCTAAAATCTGTTACTTTACAGACTTAAGGAAAACTGAGTTAATCTCATGTGCACTTTACTACTCAAACCTTGTAATAGTACTCAAAATATGGATTTAATATATATAAGATAGAATTCCTACTCCTTTTACTTTATTGTTACAGCTACCAAAGCTGGCAATTTGTATGTGTCTGTTGATTCCTCCCCCCCTTGTTTTTATTATTTTCCATTAATATGTAGTTTCATATTTTGGAATTTTTTTTTAGGACCCATATTGGAATAGGATGAAAAAGCCTTTACACCTTTTAGAGTGTATTCACGTATTATTGTCGGGATATGTACAAGATCCAAGCAGAGTACTTATGAGGTAAGTGGGGCAGCTACATCCTAAGGAAGCATACAGTAAAATGTACAAAATATCCTAAAGCAGTGCACTTGAGCTATTCTCAACATTGTTTTTTTTTGAGGGAGTGGGAAGGGGTAAAGAATTTAGTGTTTGTTTCCAGGTAGTAATTACTGAGACTCCCAATTTTAAACTTGTAGGGTTGTAGAAAGTAGAAACGTATAGGATTGTCCCTATAAACTGCCTCAATTAAGAGTTTTCTTCACTGAAAATTTGGGAGAAAAATACAGGATTATTTTGTAATTTTTTCAGGAATGTATTTTAAGAAGTAGTATAGACAAATTTGAGGGAATATGGAAAAAGTGGGGGAAAGTGCGAATCAGGTCTTTGTTTTGTGAATGAGACAGTGAAATGTTTCATGAAGAAAAGCTAGAAGCACAAAGGTTTCTGAATCGTAGAAAAGAGAAGAAAATGTGTATATAAATCTTCACAAATTGTTCTTAAAAGTTTGGTGATTAATCACTCTCTAAGACTAAAACTCAGCTTAATCCAGAACAAGAAATAATTTAGATTTGATATTAGTAAAAAACTGTAGCTAAAAGAATTGTTATATACTTGAAAAAGTTGTCTGTATATTATGAAATCTCTAGTGTTGGCAATTTTTACAAATAGACTATAAAAACTTCAGTCAGAACTATACTGTCTCAGAAACAAGGAGCAGAACTAAGCAATGTCTTCATGTCTCTTCTAACCATAAATTGCTGTAATTATGTTGGAAAATATACATGCAAGTATCCTCTCCTCAAATACATGGTTTACCTCTGTCTTCCTTTTTTTGGTTTTATGGTAAGCCAATTTAAGTATTCTAGCTTATTAGAACCTTAAGTGAATATTGTCTAATTTTAGTATCTAAATTAACATTAATTGATGTGGACACTAGGTATTAATATCAAAATAAATTAATATTAGCTTCAGGATTAAAAATAGTGATTTGCTATTAATGTTTGATATTAAAATTACTGTATGAATTAGTAATGTATACATTTGTTTGTATTTATATCTAAGTATTTGAATATTTGTCAAGTAAATAATTCACTGTTATTAACTGTATCATGTTTTATCATATGTAAGATCAGGTAAATAAATGATTCATTTATTTTCCCGTTACACCTCATTCATAAGCATTAGATTTAAAAAATACTTTTTTTTCTAATAAACAGTTAAAAGTAGCTGACATATCTTGCAGATACATTATTGCATTAAAACCTGAGGCTTGCTCACTTTCTGTTTCAGGTAAATTCTAATATATAGAAACATATAAAGGAGCTTGTTGTTATTCAATGTTTTATTCTGTTTTCTTTAAAGGCGACGATTCACAAATGTTTGCTTGGATGCCGTTAGTTGCTACCTGGTTGAACTTCAGTCTATGAGCCCGACGCTAGCAGTGCAGACAACCATTGGGAATTTTAAATCACTACAGGCTAAATTAGAGCGTCTTCACTGATTGACTAATTAAATAATAATAATAAAAAGTGTTAGCTCAGATAAAATGAACTATAAAATAAAAGTTCAGATGTCTGCACTGAATCTCTGGAAGAACAAATAGAAAGAAATTTTAAGAAAGTTGCATCTCCTGCTGCAATTATCGATTGTGTGGTCTGTATTCCTGCTCATCTAAAGGTATCTACAAATTGTAGGATGTAAATGTGACAAATTGAGTTTCTTTTGCTACTACCAATTTTTTTAATGATAGAACGCTCTTTTTTATACTGTTGAAATAAAGGACATTGTATGGTCTTTCCCTTCAGAATTAAAAATATTTGGTAAATATTTTCCTTTTTCTTTACTTAACATAAAAGAATGGAGAAAAATAAGGGTTAGAATCTACTTTATTATCTGTTTCACAAGTATCAAAACAAGACATGAAAACTGTGAAAGGCAAGATGATGATAAAAGCACATGTTGAAGGAGTCATACTGTAAACATGGTCATATCGGGGAGTAGTGATGCAACCCTAACTCTAGCTGTGTTCTATTGGCAAGTTTCAATAACAATGAGAATTGTTTCATAACTGCCACTTTCACTATGACCTATAAATAGTATGTTTGGAATGAAACTGCAGCAATTAGCAATCTAATTTATACTGAAAGTGAAAGAACAGTATTAAAAGCCCCTCATATTATTTTCCCTATTCCATTTTAATAATTTTGTTTTATCTGTTACAATCAAATAAAGGACAGAAACTCCACAACCTCTCTTGACAACCTGTTCCAGTGTTCAGACACCCTTACAGTAAAATAACAATAATAGTAACAATTATAAGAATAATATATCAAGGAGTGATTTCCTGTCCACTTTTTATACTTCCACACAAGGCCCAAATTCTGTATATTACTTAAAATGAGCAGCAGTTGTGCCTTACCTGCCTACATGCTTCCCAATGTTTAAAATGTCATTCTACAAATAAACATGTTTTGTCTCTGTTTTACTGCCATGCACTGTATATAAATGTCCAGTGACATAAACTGTGTATGCCATACACAAGAAAATAGTAGTTTATGGTGGACTTCAGTCTTCCTCAAATAAATTTTTTCATGCAAGTAAGTTGGCAAGGAGTGTTGAGAGATTTTTCACGGAAAAAGAAGCAAATATATTTGTGCATGCATACAGAGTAGGTTAATATAATTTTTCCAGGAAAACGAGTAGTTGATACACTTGTAAGAAGTGTTCAAAAAAAAAAAAAAAAAAAAAAAAGTTTATGGATTAAGGCATTTATTTACACACAAGTTAACTACTTATGACCTTTACTGATTATTATGTCCTAAACTTTTGTTTAAAGTGCAGTTGTTAAATTTCTTTCCCTGTCAACTGCCAGGTATGTTGTGGTGATTTTCTGTCAGATTGCACACAGGAAAATACTGTAAGTTAGAGTAATTCTGTTTTTTACCTCTTGTTAGATCAAAATAAAGCTGAAATCTTAATACTGGCTTTTCTGTCAGTGTTGAAATTCACTAGTGAAGTATTCAAATAAAGGAACTACATTCTATCCTGGGAAAAAGAGGCATCTTTCCATATAAAACAGATGATGTAGATGTTAGAAAATATTTTTTGCAGCCCGAGAAAATCTTGTATCCTTACTCTGGTCTCGTAATTGTGGTTCTGGTCATATCCCATAACATTGACGTTCAACAGCCTCATTAAGTTCAACAAAGGCAAGTGCAGGGTCCCACACCTAGGGAGGAATAACTCCAAGCACCAGTGCAGGCTGGAAGCTTACTAAAAGCTGCTGGAAAGCAGCTTTGAGAAGCAGTGGGGGTTCTGACTTGTCACAAGTTAACCATGAGCCAGCCATGTGCCCTTGTGGCCAAGAAGGCCAATGGTATCCTGGGCTGCATTCAGAAGAGCGTTGCCAGAGGTCGAGGGAGGTAATTCTCCCACTGTACTCAGCCCCTGTGAGGCCACATCTGAGGTATTGTATCCAGTTCTTGGCTCCCCAGTACAAGAGGGATGTGCACCTTCCAGAGAGAGTCCAGTGAAGGGCTGCTAAGATGATCAGAGGACTGGACTCCTCATATGAGGAGAGGTTGAGAGAACTGAGTCTCTAGCTTGGAGAAAAGACCCATCGAGGATCAGACAAGAACTCTATATGTATATAACAAATATAACAAGCAAGCCTTATTATGAGCTATTTACATACATACTGACTCCAGGGTGATGACAAGGGTGCTGACAAGCACTGTGCTGTCCCCAGAGATACTTAGCCAGGGTGTGATCAGCATCCCATCAGTCTGGTAGGTATCAATGTCTTGCGGGCTTCCCCGCGGAGGCAGCATTGACCTTGGTTGATGTTCCTGCCCCAACAATGCAGAGCAACTTGATCTGTTATAGGTTTTGCCCCTAGGTTTGCCCCTATAGGTTTTGGGCCTGGAGCAGCACACAATTAGCGGCCCCAGCCTCAGCGGAGCACTCGGCAGTCCTTGACAGACTGCTGTGATCAAGCAAAGCCGCATGGCCAGTGTGTGCTGTGTGGGTGGCAGCACTATCTCATGCTGGGTGACTTGTCGCCTGGTGCTGTATTGCTGAGCAAGCAATATTTATCATTGCAAGGTCAGAGATTTGCCTTGCTGGTCTTACAACAATGCCTGTTTCATACTGGACCAAACTTAACAGTTTTTAACCCTAACACAGGGTGTCATGGGGACAGGGCCAGACTCTGCTGGTGCCCAGTGAGAGGATGAGTGGCATCAGGCACAAACTGATGCACAGGGGGTTCTGGCTGAACATGAGAAAACTTTTCTTTACTATGAGGGTGACAGACCACTGGAACAGATTGCCCAGAGCGGTCATGGAGCCTCCTTCTCTGGAGGAGAAGATGGCATCTGTCTAGATGCCATCCTGTGCAGTGTGCTCTGGGTGATCCTGCTCGGCAGGGGTGTTGGACTGGATCATCTCCAGAGTCCCATCCAACCTCACCTATTCTGTGATTCTTGATGAAGATGTGGTGGTTAAGGGATGGTGGAAAGGGACTTTAAGTGTTCTGAGGCACAAGAGCCAGGCTGAGCATGTGGACAATTTAAGGGATTCAAATACATTTCCCCAAGGTGACAAAACACAAAGTACAGGGGCTCTAGCTCTTTATGTTGTATTTCACCTAAATTCCCATACTTGATCAGGAGCGTTGGCTTGGCAAAGTGCCACCTTACTGCCACCCCGAGCCATCGCCATATGAGAGCACTCCAGGCTCTCCCCCGTGGGGCTGACGCGTTAATCAGATATCCGCGGCCAGCTTCCTGGAGCCGACGGACATTTCCACGCCATGGAGCCACCGGCAGCCCCGCGCAGCAACGAACAACACCAGGCCGCCGCCATCTCGACTGCCTGGGGGGTGCTGGCCGCTGGGCGGGCTCGGGCTCAGCGCCGCGCCTGCGCTCTGCGCTGTCCCGGCACCGCCTCGGCCGTTGGCGGCGGGTGAGTGCGGCTGGCCCGGGGCTGGGGGCGGCTGAGGGTGGGGGGACGCGGCTCTGTCGCTGCGGTGGGCGCTGCCGTGTGTCTGCGTCCTGAGGGCTGGGGACGGCCTCAGTGCGCTGCCCCGGGTCCGCCAGGGGTCCCCTGGGTGATGGGGTGTGCAGTGTGCTGCCCCCCTGAGTCTGAGGCGGCTCCGTGGTGGTTCTGGTCTCTTGCACAGAAAGGAAAACTTCATGGTTTTCCTCACGGTCAGTCTTCTTGTTAGTGCTTTCAGCGAGGTGTCTTGTCTTGTGGCTTCTTTCTCTCGATTCCTTCTGGAGTATATAACCTGTGGATAGCCAGTGAACCATGTGAGCGAAAGTAGCAGTGAATAGCCAATGAACTGTAGCGCGTGTGCGAGTGAAAACAGCAGTTACTGTGGAGATGCAGGTAAGGATCGGCTCTGTTGGTGTTTAGCTGGAAGCTGCTACAGTTAGGAGTCTGCGTCCTCGTTCCTTATCCTCTGCCCACCCACAAATAATGAAAACTTTTTTTTTCTTTTTATTTCAAATTCTCCTTAGGTATGTGAAAAACCCATTATTACACACATATATTTTTAATTATGGTTACCTACTGGTTTTACAAGAATGGAGATTAAGCTAGATGTTCTCATCTCTACATCTATCAAACAAAGAAAACCATGGACTCGCATCTCCTGGATTGGACAGGTAAGTGTAAAGAACACTTACTAAAATAAAATGCTGCAAAGAATAGATATGTTTTAATTATATAACGCTTTGTATTTCTGTCTACAGGGAGGATGGTAAAAGGGAGTTGACTTGAAAGTACCAAGCTTAACAGATCTTGGGAAAAAAAAAAGTCATTCATTTAAATCTTCTTGGCTTGATGCTGGAGCAATTCAAGATTGCTCAGATAAACAATAAAGAGTCAGTTTTTCAAAACATGTGCCCTGTATTGAGTTTGTTGTTTTGATGGTTTTAATTTTTCATAACTCTTTTTACAGTACGTCATTGAAGATTGTGAACAATCCCCTGCTGCATTTGTTCAAAGATGTGCTTTCTTAAGCCTTTTTGATAAAAGGAGAGTAGTTTGTTGTTTGAGTTTAATTAAGTAACTGTTTAAGCACCATTCTTTCTACTGAAATAGTGGCAAAAATCTGACTGAATTAGACATTACAACAGGAGGTAACAAGTATCTACTTTTGCATTTGTCGGCATGTGATACAGTTGAGATACTTTGAAGAACTTATTAGTAATGACTATGAGTCTAATAGTTTAAAATCCCCGAACCAAATGCATCATCAGCATAGGGTTATACTAGATATGATGTTGTACTGTAAATTAATTATACAAGACAAATGCAGGCTGGGGGAAGAAGGAATTGAGAGCAGCTCTGAGGACGATTTGGGGACAATAGTTGATGAGGAGCTCAACATGAGCTGGTAGTATGTGCTTGCTGCCCAGAAATCCAGCCATGTCCTGAGCTGCATCAGAAGCAGCCTGGCCAGCAGGGCGAGGGAGGTGATTGCCCCCTCTGCTCTGCTCTTATAAGACCTCACCAGGAGTCCTGCATTCAGCTCAGGGGCCCCCAGCATGAGAAGGATGTGGGGCTGTTAGAGTGAGTCCAGAGGAGAGCCGTGAGGATGGTCAGAGGGCTGGAGCACCTCTCCCATGTAGGCAGGCTGAGGGAGTTGGGGTGGTTCAGCCTGGAGAAGAGAAGGCTCCAGGGAGACCTTATAGTGGCCTTTCAGTACATAGAGGGGGCCTACAGGAAAGATGAGGAGGGACTCTTTGTCAGGGAGTGGAGTAACAGGACAAGATGGAATGGCTTTAAACTAAAAGAGGGTAGATTTAGATTAGTCACTGGGAAGAAATTGTTTCCTGTGAAAGTGGTGAGGCACTGGCACAGGCTGCCCAGAGAAACTGTGCATGCCCCATGCCTGGCAGTGCTCAAGGTTGGGCTGGATGGGGCTTTGGGCAACCTGGTTTGGTGGGAGGTGTCCCTTCCCTGTAACATATTTTCTTTCTTTCCCATCAGTATTTTTCTCTAAGAGTTTTCAATGTCTAACTGAATTACTTTACAGGCTTACATAGAAAATGTCATTTAAAAAAAAAAAATCACTAAAAAATGAATTATTTTTTCTTTTTTCAGGAAAAAGAGTCTGTCTTTCTTCTAGATGATAAACATATAAATGAAATTAACTTGCCATCGGGGAAGACAAAGAAAAAAATCCCTCAGCTGCAATCACTGTTAAAAAATGTAGTTGTCTTGACAACATCAGGAAATGGTTAAGTATAGTATTTTATGTATTATAATCTCATGCTATTTTATTTATAGTTGTAACAGTTTGGAAAGATACAATACCTAAAGTATTTCTCAGTTCACTTTCAGGTTTAGAACTGTGGCTAAAAAGTAATTTTAAGTACTTCACAATAAATGCTGCCAAATATCTCTCCCCTGATGAACACAGGTGCTTGGTTGGCAGGAATACTTACAACAGGAGAGCTATTTCTTTGGAATAAAGATAAGGACCGCTTGAAAATCATTCCAGCAATCGAAGAGTCTAGGAAGGTTGTTGCAGCAGCACAAGGTAAATGTTTCCAGTTTGTCTTTTGAAAATGATGTAGAAGCAAAATATTTTTCTTTTTTTTTTACTGGGTATTACCGCACAAATAAAAAGCTGTATTCTTATGTTGGTCTGTATTTGTATAATTTATTTTTTAGCTAAGCATTGAAAAATGTCCTTTTTATTACGTAAATGAAACACATTTTTTTTTTCATTTAGAAATCTGAAAACTAATCTAATCCATTTTTAAATGCAATATATATTTTATTTATAATGGTTAGTTATCAACTGTAGAAAATCATTCCTTAGGTTATAAGTATTTTAGAAAAGACACACATTTGAGTTAAACACTATAGGCATCATTTTAAGTTTATTGTTTAGGTAGGGTTTTATGACATGCTAACTGGAGAAAATACTGCCAAGTCGTATTATTTATAAATCTAATACTATTTAAGTTATATATCATTGTGTCATCTTATTTATTGGATATTTTAACTGATAAGACGTTACCAAGTGATGTATTGTACAAGGAACCTATCATTTCAGGAAGATTAGTAGTGCATTTAGGAGTTGAAGGTAATTCATAAGTAGAGTACTTGTGCATTTATTCATAGTTCTCATAAAAAGATTAATTTCAGAAAAAAACATCTTAGGAAACACCTCTAATGGATGAGTCCTATGGGAAAGATGATTCATAAAATCTATACAAATGGTAATCCCATCTGACATTACTGCTGCCAAAGGTCTACTATTAGTAATGAAGCTATAAATGAAAGACAGTTAAGGTGGCAGTTTGGATTTGTGAAAGAGATTAAAATAATTTTCATGTTCTTTTTATTTTTTTAAATCTAAATCCAGCAGAAGAGCAAAAATTATTCTGGCACATTGTTGTTTTTTCTAGAGTGTTTGATGAGATTGTACTTGTATGTGTCCGGAGATGGCAGAAAGGCACTGTTAACTACTCCTACAGCATGTGTCTTTCTGTGGGAGAGCACAGAACATGAAAATGAACCGTCCCATAAAAGTTCTTCTGGACATTGGACACAAATTTTGCCTGATGAATCAGTGATGTTACCTTCTACTGAAGAAAAAGAAATTGGAGTACATGCTGCTTTTATACAAAATGAGGTAAAAAATGGGCTATAAACTAATCATGTAATTACCTAAATAAATTTGAGCCACAGAAGCTACAGTAAGCAATGTCTGCCACTTTGTTGTTTGTAGGCTTAATCATTCAGTTTGTAACGGATTTAATGGCAATATAACAACAGCCATACTGAATCAGATTAAAGTTCATCTAGCCCCATACATTCTTGCCTGCCTTAAATTGTTTGAATTTCTAAATGACAACATTATGTTATAATTTAAATAGCTACTGATCTAAATATATAAGTAATCATGTACAACCAGGATTTTGACTTTGTTTTGTCTCTTTTTGTATTTTTTTTTCCACAGATACTGGGTGATTGTTGTTTGTGCTCGTTTGTGTTTTACTCTGAAGAGTGTTTGGTACTCACATTTTTGATTCTGCGATGGCATGAATATAGCTTTAAATATGTTAGGTATGTTCAAAGTTGTTTGAAGTTGCATTAGCTAGAGGAAGGTTTTACTATAAAATACTTTACAACGGGGTTTCAAAGCTGCATGTGAACGTGTATTTATATTGAAGTACAATTAGCTTATGTAATCTCTTGTGTTTTCTGACATGTTTTGAATCTTTTTTTTATTTACAACAGTTGATTTCCATTTTCAAACTCTGAATAATCCTGTGTTGGATGGCATTATACTGTCTGAGGAGGCTGTTCCTGGCTAGAATGCGAGTGTCTTAATTCTGTGGCATGCATCTCTATTTACTTTAATGTTCTGTAGATATAGTCAAAACTTTTGTCCCATAAAAATAATTATCATCAATTGGACATAAATTTTAAATTAATATATTTTTTTTCTAATTTGTAAGGTTATTGAAGAAAACTAGTGGGCTTTTTTATTGTATGTTTCATGTGTCTTTGTCTTGCATGGTTTCTTGTATGATACATAAGTCATTGTATTCAGTATAACAGAATTACCTCTCATTTTTGTGGTCTTTTTTGGTATTCAGTTCTTTGCCATACCAGATCCACTGGGTACAGCAGACTTGTTCTCTTGTTAATTTGAATCCTCAGTGTGTATCTGTAAAGTCAAGAGGAGCTTTGCTATCTGCATTTGCAAGAGATGGACTGTTACTTGCAGTAGCTGTTAACCAAAATGATCCAAAGGTATGAATGACGGACTGTATGCCATTGAAGCTAGTAGTTCAGTTCACATGAAGTCTGGTAACAAGGATTTAATAACAAATTTTAGAACTCATTTTCAGCGTATGTAGGAGCAAGTCCATATTGCTACACATGATTATATTCATATTGATATCCATAGCT
The DNA here is from genome assembly GCF_011077185.1 of Oxyura jamaicensis. Classification (NCBI taxonomy): domain Eukaryota; kingdom Metazoa; phylum Chordata; class Aves; order Anseriformes; family Anatidae; genus Oxyura; species Oxyura jamaicensis. Next base: position 13,045,904 of record NC_048926.1, on the reverse strand, counting down.
AAGAAATTCTGCCACAACTTTTGAATTCTGTTATTCAGTTGAGAAACCCATGTCATCTCTTTTCTCTAATCTCCAAGAAATACAATAATAAAAAAATCAAAGTAAGTTACTGCATTGTGTTTGTAAATATTATGGATGATTCTCACACAGGCTTCAGCCTAAAATGTACAGGAGGTTATAACCTCACTTTATAATGTTACTCCTTCTAACAAATCAGAGGCCAGGTCTAATGCAGTTCTTAGCGTTAGTGGTAACAGGGAAATTGACCGGTTTATTTAGTGTACGAGGATGTTTTGGTGCTGTCCTTCGAAGCTCCAGTTATTCACCAACATTACTGGAGAAGAATAATCTTACTTTAAGGGTTTTAGATAAAATATTAAAAGGAATATCTAAATACATATTTGGTATATAATAATCCTTAACTATTTTTCAAATATAGAAATGGGCATAGAAACTAATAAGTAGTCTTAACTATTACAAAATATCAAAGTGCAAGTCACTTTCATGTGGAGTAATGTTTCCAGGACATCAAATATAATGCATAACACACTAGTAGAAATTACTTTTACAATACTGACGTTTTGATAATGTCAATAACAGTTTATTTACATGTTGGTTTTTTTTTTTCATTCTAGGCAACTCAGATTTTGTTTTTAAACACCCTGAATTTTGTAACTGTTTCGGGTAGCCTTAAAGGTTGTAGTAGCAAGAGTGGCACCGTCCCATCCAAGTTTATTAGGTCAGTAATTGAAGTTTCTGCTGTTGTGTTTTTTGTTTTTGTTGTTCGTTATTACTGTTTTTTTCTTTTTTTGGGGGGGGTGGGGGTGGGGAGGGAGGGATTGTTTGTGTTTTTTGTTGGAATAAAGTTAACCTAATGTTTGATACAGAGACTTGACAGAAAAAAATCTTTCCTTCCCAATGTAGATCCTACTGGGTTGGTGATATGAGCTGGACTGCTGATAGCCTTTTCTTGGCTTGCATGTTAAAACGTGGGTCTTTGATTTTATTGACTTGTATGGGTGAATTGCTGACCTTGATTACTTCTGGCTGCTCTGTAGAATTTGGACCAGCAGAATTTATTCCGTTTCATCCACTAATAACATACAGGTAAAAGGGTTTGAAACTTTGAAACTTCATCTTTCAAGTTCAGTCTTTCGATTTTTATGCATCTTCTCAATGTTTCTTATTCATAGTCGTATTTCTTGTAATGGGTTTGTTATAATAAAAATTGATATTGTGATAGCATAAGTATACATTATTTGACTTGTTTTTTTAGTGTTTGGATTTAGTAATTAAAAATAACATGTTTTTATGATGTAGGAAGAAACTGAATTTACACAAAAAAATTATACACTCGTTTTAATCCAGTCATATTTCTTTATTCACTATTTAATTTTACTTACTGAACTTTATATCACGTTTCTATTTCAGATCTTGTAAATAACATATATGTGGAGAAGAACTAGTTAGATGTTTAATTTTTGGAGTACCTCTGGTGTAAATTTTGAAATTCTACTGCTGGGTGTATCAGGGAATAAAAGGATCTCTGTTAATGCTTAGTAGCGTAAATTGAAAGTTTTAAAAAAGTAATACATTCTGATACTTAGAAGAAACAAGCCTGAATTTAAACATTACTATATTGAATGTGTGTGTTATATGCGTGTATATATATATATATATATATATATACGCACATATATACATACATATGTGCGTGTATATATATATATGTAACTACTGCATATATATATATATCCTACTATCCTACTGCATATATATATCTCCTACTACTGAGTGGCTGAAGCTGGATAGCATGTAAATGTAGTACGTCATCAAAACATTCAAAGCGTTATAATACCTTCTTACACTGTCTGGTTGAGAAATCAGATAGTAAAATGTATTAAAATACATCAGTTAAGGTTATTTATTGAATATCTGCAGCTACTTTATTTTCAAATAATCTACTCAAGTTTGGACTACTAAGATACAGGAAAAGAACGGTAATTTTACCCAGTATATCAAAGTATTATGGGTTTAGTGTTACAAGATATACAGAACAGTTTTCCAGAACTCCGTAAGGATTCATTTTTTGTAAGAAAAGACTTTGTAAGACCTCTTTGGTTGAGGAAGATTTGTTTGTTGATTTAAAATATTTGTGTTGAATGTCTGAACTGATTCAGAAATATTTAGATTCAGATCTTGGAGGATTTTTTGGTTTTCATATGTGACTATTAGAAGTTGAATAGGATTTCATGTTCAAATGCTTATCATAGACAGCAAGACCTAAATAAGAGAGTGTGATACAGAGATTTAAATTCAAAGTGGGGAAAATGTATAATATTTATTAACAACATAATATGGAAATATGGAAAGCTGTTTTATTTTTCTAAAATTCACAGAATTGCAACTGCAGAAAAATAGTGGCATTCTGCAAGCACAAACAGTGTTACGCAAAGTTTGCTTGTCTTGAGAAAATTTAGGCACTTCCTTAAAATTCTGAATGGGGCTTTTGGGATGGTAGTGGAAGTGGTACAAAATGTTATTAAGTTATTTATTCTCTATTTTATTCATGATTACCATATGTGATATTTGCATCTTATTTTTTGGTTATGTCTTTTAGACAGCACCACTCATTGTGTCAAGACTCTAGTCAGACTCTTGGTTCTTCAGCCTCTGAAAGTGACCTTATGAGACAGAGATTTTCTGTTGCTTCACACTCAAGATTACCCTACCTCATTGTCTCTGATGGATACATGATAACAGTGCTAAGACTTCCTAACAATCTTTCACCAGCAGGATTTTTAAGATCCCTTTTGCTTGATTCAACACAACGGCTGGAAAATGTCCGAAGGAATTTAGTGAACTCCAAGGTAGGGTTATGGATTTTTGTGTGCTTTCAGTAAAACAAAACTTCATACATATAAAAATGCACCTTTTTGAATGGAGTCCCTCAATTTATCGTGAAATTAGTGTTAATTCTTTTGAAGTAGGAAGCAGTTTTCAGAATGACATTGAACTGAAAAACACCAAATATATAGTTTTATTCGAAACTTTATTCCTGTGAAGTCTAGGTAGCATTTCAGTAAAATGTAGTAAAGGACATGGACGTAGCCTGAACTTTTACTATATATTCTTTCTGAGTCTGCGATAGAATAGGATGGATTTCTCTGTAGAGTTGCTTCAGAGCATTGACTGGTATTGTGCTACTCTGTCCAACTCATCCTCTCAGAATGATGCAGAAATTATTCTATAAAACCATTGTGCCTCTATGTAGGTGTTGTTCTAGAGCAGTCAGCAGCAGTCCCAATGGTGTTGTCTGTATTTATATTAGGCCCTTAACTGATGTTGTTGGCTAAGGCTTATGAAAAGTTTTGGGGTTTATTTCTCTATCACTTCTCAATAGAGCTAAGTCTGGGAAAATGGAAACCTTTAAAAGAAAAGGTTTTGCAAGTGTTACCAACCACCTAGCTCCTTAAGAAAATAGGTATTGACAATTTTTGTGTTTGCCATTGGAATACCACTTGTCTTCAAATGGCTGTCAGTTTGTCGTCTTTTTTTTTTTTTTTTTTTTTTTTTTTTTTGAGAAATGGGATATTCTGGAATTTATGTGTAAACCAGGAGAGTAGGCAGGAATTTGAGGTAATATGGAAAGATATGTTGCTGTTAAGAATGCAAGAAGGGCCTAAATACTAGCAAATTTGTAGGATTGTTTGAGGGATCAAGAAAGCAGATTCCTTCAGCATGAAAAAATAGAGTTGTCTAATACTGAGAAAATTCAGAGTTCCAAAGCATGGCCAAATGATAGTTTGTTTCTATGTGAATGTATACCTACTAACCTGTTCTTCCTTTCTGTCTGGGACTTTAAAGCTGAAGCTTTTTACGTAAGAGACCAATTTCCTTGTTTTATTTACCAAGTATCTGGTTTGATCTTGCTAGACATGAATAATGATTTGTATTGTTATTGTTTCTTTTAGTCTAAAGAGAGACATCTACATATTCGATCACTGTTGTCGTTAAAAGCTACCCTTTTAAAACACATTCAAAATCACAACTCCATCAATCCCAACATTCCAAAATTTCTGGAAGAGGACAAAACGGAAATCAGTGAGAAAACCATGGACTTACTGGTACTTAATAGTATTTTTCCACTTAAAATTATACAAATTATTTACTTTTAAGATATTCTAAATTAAAAGGTGTTGCTTCAGTATATTAAAAGGTGTGTAGCTTCACTATATTAAAAAAAAAAAAAAACAGTATCACACTATGAGGTATATTAATATATAATATTGCGCACTGGAACAGGCTCCCCAGTGAAGTAGTCACTGCACCAAGCCTGTATGAATTTAAGAAACGTTTGGACTGTGCACTAAGTCACATGGTCTAAACTTTTGGGTAGACCTGTGCAGTGCAAGGAGTTGGACTTGATGATCCTTATGGGTCCCTTCCAACTTGGAATATCTTATGATTCTATGATTCTAATAGAAAGTATAATATTATTATCCAAAGAATGTAAGTTATTAATCCTCAGTTTTAGAGGATTCAAAAAATCTGTATGTCTCTTTTGGAAGAATGGCACAGTAGCTTTGATCACAGAACAGGCTCCCAGTTCTATTTCACAACTTTGGTGGTTTTTTTGTTGTTGTTTGTTTGTTCTCTGTAGTTTTGGAGCTTTTGTTGAGTGGCTTTTATATTTTACAAATATCTGGCAAATATTCTACCTCAAACTCTTGGCTTAATAAAGGATGGGTGTTTATTTTTTGATTTAGACACTCTTGCAATCCCTACAGCATAAGTGATTTTTTTGTTAGGTAATACAATTTCTATTTGCACAACTATTCCAGATAACCGTATTTAATTTGAGCTCTAGTTGAAACTGATAATGAAGTAAACATATTAACAATTAAGTGAGTTAGTTAAGAATAAAAGATCAATTTGTGAAACTCATTAAATGGTGGGTTGCAGACTGAGCTCTGGCAATAGGCTTGGATTAAACTGTTGTCTTTTCTTTTTTTCTTTCCTGGTTTAGGATTATGAAGAAGAATCAGACGATGAAAAACATTTTCATAATAGCTCTTCCAGCTACGTTAGCCAAAGAATCCCCTCATTTGTTGGTAAAGCTGATCAAGGCCACTTAGAATTTGCATCAATGTTTGATACTATTCATGCAAAAGAGAATGCTGAAGAGAAAGATAACTTACCAGTGGAACTGCATTCCATACAGAAAAATCTCCTTGCTGCTTGGCGGATAGGGGTTTCAAAAAATATGCAAGAGAAGGATACTTTCCTAAATTATACAGTAAGCTGCATTACCCATTTTTTCAACATTCTTCAGTTTGTGAAATGTTCCCTGCTAAATCAGGATGCACTTTTATGCAAGTCCATGAAGAATACTCACTGGATTCATTGTGTTTTAAAATATTTTCAGCAGTACTTAACTGTCTTGCAGTGGCATTCAAAAGCCAGTCTTACTGGGCATGTGACAAAGCTGACACTGCAAACTTTAAAGTTGATGCTCGTTCAGCAGCAAGATCCATTGTTCTCCAAAAACCTTTTTGCATGCTTCTGTCTTTTGAAGATGGTTTCTCACACTCTAAGTAGCATATGCATACCACAGTATGAGAATTTTTTTGCATCTCCTGGTGTTCATAGTCTTGTGGAGCTTGACTCACTTGTTGTGCCTATTTTCCTACTTCTTGATGACAACGCGACTCAGAAATTCAGCTCACTGAAATCTCTGCTTAGAGAGCCTCCTCGAGCAGTAAACTATGATGAAAAGACAGAAAAAAGGTATGAATGAGCTTTGCCTGGAAAAAGTGTTGTAACAGCTATTTTATAGCTCACGCCATGGAAAAGCATGGTAATCTATTAAAGTATGCAGATGGGAGCTCAAACCTATAGCTGAATATAGTTCAGTTACACTACCTTAACTAATAACTTTAAGTTGGTTCAGAGATAAATGATGGGGTAAAAGCTCACTCCAGATTTTACAATTTATGTTGTTTCTACTGCATTATGTCTATTCCCTCCCCTTCCAAGCAGAAGTTCTGAATTCCATGGAGCCAAAAGGTGGCTCATATGCAGTATATCTATAACATGGGTTTAGTCAGCAAACTTTGCATGTGATTATATATATATGGTGGCCTGGAGCAAGAAGCAAAACTGCAGTATGTGGAAACATTGAACTATCAGCGCTGTTTCTTTGAAGTTTTACACATAGGCTTGAAAGAAACTTTCCTCTTACTACAGTGGAATATATTTCTTCAGTAAGCTGAAAGTATAAAGTTAGGTTCCTTGTGAATTTGATAGGCAATTGTCTCTTACGTGATCACAGTCTGGGTTAGTTGTGCTCCAGGTCCTGAGTGAGCGGTGCATTTATTACTATGACTGGCTCTGCACAAATTAGTATTGGAAGCAGAAGTGCTAGAGAACAAGATGCAGATGTATTACGGTTTTGTGTAAGCTTTCTCAGGTCTATGGCAGTGCATATTTGGTTGTTATTGACAAGTTTATTACCTCTCTGAGCTGGTACACTTAATAGTACTGTGCTAGGCTGCAGGGACTTGTTAGCCCTAGGTTCATGCTCTGCAGTCCGCTTTTCCCTGACTTCATTTTTCAGTTATGCTTACTTACATCATATATTTCATCAGTCTTCTTTACAGAGTCATTGATAATCTGCTTTGAGATTTATCTGATTTATTTCATTTCGCTATTGTTTGGGTAGCCAGGGATTCACTTTGAAGACAGTGTTGGGGTACTTGGAGGATCCTAATTCTTCTGAATTTTCATAAACATAGTGATGTTTATTGATCAAAAATCAAAACCCAGGGCAAAAAGTGTTTATTTTTCCCATTGTTGCAGTGAGGAAAATAGTTTTTAACATAAAACATAATTTTGTTTTTAAATTCATAATGCAAAACAGAAAAAAAATAAATTGAACTTTTTGTCGTCTTTTCATATTTTACTTCTTGAACTACAGATTGGTTGTACTATGGCGACTATTGTATAACAAAGTGGTGTGGTATCAGGTGCAGCTGAACAGAAGAGCATACAAGAATGCAGAAGAGGAGTCTGTTGTCTCATTGCTCTTAAATCATATACAAGCAACTCTCCAGTCTTCAGGAGTGGCCTTAGAACAACATTTGAAGATTAATTCAGTAGCTGGTTAGTACTTCGTAAAGAACTACAACTGTTAGGTAGTTGCACAGTTAACTGAACACTAGAAAATTAGGTCCAACTTAATGAGAGTCAGTAACTGTCCACCAAATTAAAAAATAAGTTAGTGTTGAGCTTCTCTTAAAATTTGGTTAGAACTCTTCTAAATATTTCATGTCTACACTTGTAGACATACTATACTTGTATTATTCTACAGAGCTCATTGAGCTAAATAAAAAAACTCTTATTAATTTTGCTTTGAATCATGAGCTAGAGAATAAGAAAGATCTGAATCCTGCTCTGTTTTATTTCTTCCGAGGTATATTGGCATCACAATACTTATCTTGACTGGATTTCTGTTTAGAAATCGAGCTCAGTCTGTGTGAACATTGTGGGCATGAACACATCATGTACATAAATGCAGTCAGCCTCAACTAAGCATCGTTAATGTAGCATAATGGACTTAATCTAGCGTATTTATTTTGCAAAAAGTGTATGGCTGTAGCTTAATTTCCTACACACTTGTGTCTGGTGCTCTTTCTCCACACTGTCTGTGTGTGTGTGTGTGTGTGTATACATATATATATATATTGTAAATTATACTGCAGTAAGTGTGTGTTTGCACATGTAAAACTGTAACTATGTAGAGCTTTTAATGTATTGATATGTGATCTTTTTTTTAAAGGTGAGGAGAAGTTCCTTTTAGGCTCATACAGAGAATCTGTGGATGTTTGGAAAAGATCTCTTTGTGAAATCAAGGCAAAGGGTAAGGGATAAAATATTTTCTTGATGGGGGAAGGGGAGAATATGTATGATTACTTTGTGTAGTTATTTGTGATTCTCTGTTGCCTTGTCAAAAAAGGAGGCAAAAAAGAAGGATGCATGTTTGAAATTAAGCTGGAGATTGAATAGACACCAACCAAAACTTATGTTTGATTGTTCCTTGAGAAAAGCCCATACATTTCTACATTGATATCAGAGTTCTACACTGATATCAGAATTTTCTTGTGACTGTAAAGTACTTGGTCCAAGAAGGATACGTTGTGCAGAAAGAATTCAGGATACTGGAAGACTAGTGGATCTCAAAGCAATTTCTTTGTACTTTAGGCATCTCTTCTGTAAAGGCTAAACTACCTTGAGTTGTCCTGTTTGTCTTAAGTTACATGCTATAGTACTTAGAAAACTGCAATATCTCTTTAAGTGAAACCATTATGGATTACATTTAACCCACTAGTAACTTACAGGTTGACAGAGGATTGTATATCCTAAAACAGCTGCTCCTGATTTCTTCTACTCAGCTTCTCAGAGTTTTGTGTAGATACCTTTCTGTGTAGAAGAGAGATTTGTGTAGATACCTTTCTGGAGTAGGAGGAACTTGTACTTTTAAACTTGCTCTGTCTGTTTTCTGTGTTTATTGTTTTCTTGTCTAACGACTTCCCTTCTCCTTTAATGCAGGAGGAAAAAGAGCATGCTTTCTTCAGACTAGATACTACCTTGCTATACTGTTCTGCCATCTGTATCACTATAACTTGTGTGAGGCTCAGGGACTCTGTGATCATCTAGTACAAGAAATTCTGAGGCGATCACAGGTCTCAATGAAGCAGATGGAAAAATTTTCTGGTATGTTTGTATTGCATAAAACTGAATGTGTATGTTGATACTATTTGAGTAACCTAGTCTGTGATTTATATGCCATCACACACACACTTGACATCATTATTTTCTCTTTACACTGGACTGAAGCTGATGTCAGACAGATTTCTATTTTAAGTTACCTTAGATCTTTTTCTGATTGTCAGATTCCCTATCATCTGGATGTGTTGGAGTAAGCATTCAGGCAGCTTTCACTGTAAAATTGATAGTGAAAACTTGGCCTGTTTAAATATCTCTAGATTCAAATCTAGGTTCAAAATGATACAATATGTTGAAGTAGTTGATTTAAGATTGGTGAACAGTTGACGGGGTTTTTTTTGAAAACTTTTGTGTTCTTTTTCTCCAAAGTCATAACGGCATCTAAATTTTCAAATGTAAACAGCTTTTTAACTCAGTTCTGGTCTAATTTTAAGATATTAGAGGTCCAGAGGTCCATTTGTCATTATTAGAAACCTACTATAAAAGTTTTTTAATATAATGTGTAATTAGTGAAGAAGATTCAGCTATGTCCTAAAAAAAGTCAATAAATTTAATGTATTTTAGTATTAAAAAATATATATCTTATAAGTTGATTAAGCAATTTTAGTGTTCAAATTTAAAATTTCCCTCAAATGTTCTAATTTGACATCTGTTTTTTTTTAGACACTAAGTATTCTCAGCATGAACTGTGGATGATAACTGATGTTCATACTGAAGCTGCTATGGCTGTGATTCGATCCATGGCACGATTCATGGCTGCTTATTTCACAAATCAGCTGCTCTATATCTTTCCACCCCACAATGTTGACATCCTACATCCACTCCACATTGAACCAGGTATTTTTCTTAAAAGCAGTTTAATTTTCTGTGTTTAACTCTTGTAATTTTTTCATGTTTATGTCAATGTTGTATATTGTGCTTCGACTTGGTGATTGATGGTTTCAACATTATTAACATTATTAATTGTAAAGATAAAATTACTTTTCCAGATATTTTTAGTCAAGGAGAGTGTGTTTCTCTGTGTGAGATTAATTTTTCATTTCTTGATTATTGATAATATTTTGCTATTTAAAGTTAAAAGTTTGTGGGCAACTGATTTATGTAAACCATAGGTTTTTGTTTGTTTGGCTTTTTATATCTTTTTTTCTATGCTTTGAAGCTAATTATCAAAGTGTGATACTAGATTAGGCAAAAGGATGATGGGATGAGTTGTTTTTTTCTCACCCAAATTAAGCAACATTAGAATTTCATGGTTCTTAATACTACTTTTGCCTAGACCTATGGCTCTGACTGACTTTGATACAAAAATGGGAGAAAAGCAGCACTTAAAATACTCAAATTGGATCTGTGGTATGGTGTACCTTGAACTGAAAAGCCACCAAAAAAAACAACACATTTTTTGCTTATTCAGCAATCTCTTGGAAGTCAAAATGCTTCAGACACCAAGACAAGTTGCAATGCCAAGCTAGTATCACTGAACCCAAGTAGTAATTGTTAGTTTAAATCCAGCTTTCAGCATTTTTCTGAGAATGAGTATTCATCATAGTCAGTGGCTTATCTTTTTACTGCAAAAGATTCTGTTTAAAGCGTTGGGTTGTTAGGAAATTTTTCAAAGGATCACAGAATGTTTGAGGTTGGAAAAGATCTGTGAAGGTCATCCTGTTAAATCCCCCTGCTCAAGCAGGTCCACCTACAGCTGTTTGCTCAGGACCATGTCCAGATGGCTTTTGAAGATCTCCAAGGAGGGAGAGTTCCTAGAATCAAAGAATCATCTAGGTTGGAAGAGACCTCCAAGATCACTGAGTCCAACCTCTGACCTAACACTAACAGGTGCTCCACCAAACCATATCCCTAAGCTCTACATCTAAACATCTTTTAAAGACCTCCAGGGATGGTGACTCAACCACTTCCCTGGGCAGCCTATTCCAGTGACTAACAACCCGTTCAGTAAAGAAGTTCTTCCTAATATCCAACCTAAACCTCCCCTTGCGCAACTTTAGCCCGTTCTCCCTTGTCCTGTCACCAGGCACATGGGAGAATAGACCAACCCCCACTTCTCTACAGCCTCCTTTAAGGTACCTGTAGAGTGCAATAAGGTCACTTCTGAGCCTCCTCTTCTCCAGACTGAACAACCCCAGCTCCCCCAGCCGCTCCTCGTAAGACTTGTTCTCCAGACCCCTCACCAGCTTCGTTGCCTATCTCTGGACTCACTCGAGCACCTCCATGTCCTTTTCGTAGTGAGGGGCCCAAAACTGAACGCAGTACTCGAGGTGCGGCCTCACCAGAGCCGAGTACTGCTCTGGGTAACCTGTGCCAGTGCTCTGTCATACTTGCAGTTAAAAGGTGTTTCCTGATACTCTTATGGAGCCTTTTGTGTTTCAGTTTTTACTATTGTCTCTTGTCCTATCACTGGGCACCAGTGACTGTTCTTTGCCCCCTTCTTTCACATGTTTATAGACGAAGATAAGTTCTGAGCCTGAGCCTACTCTTCACAGAGTCACAGAATGGCTGAGGTTGAAGGGACCTCTGAAGATCATCTAGTCCAACCCCCCCTGCCAAGCAGGATCACCCAAAGCACATTGCGCAGGATGCCATCCAGGCGGGTTTTGAATATCTTCAGAGAAGGAGGCTCCATGACATCTCTGGGCAACCTGTTCCAGTGCTCTGACACCCTCACAGTAAAGAAATGCCCTCTCATATTCAGCTAAAACTTTCTTTGCTTCATTTTGTGCCTGTTGCCTCTTGTCCTGTTGCTGGGCACAACCGAAAAGAGACCAGCTCCATCCTCTCTACACCCATCCCTCAGATATTTATACACATTAATGAGGTCTCCTCTTGGTCTTCTCTTTTCCAGGCTAAACAGGCCCAGCTCTCTCAGACTGTCCTCATACAACAGGTGCTCCAGTTCTCTCATCATCTTCACAGCCCTCCTCTGGACGCTCTCCAGTAGTTCTATGTCCCTCTTGAACTGGGGAGCCCAGAACTGCACACAGTACTCCAGGTGTGGCCTCAGCAGGGCTGAGTAGAGGGGGAGGATCACCTCCCTTGAGCTGCTGACAACACTCTTCTGAATGCAGCCCCAGATACCGTTGGCCTTCTTGGCCACAAGGGCACATTGCTGGCTCATGGTCAGCCTGCTGTCCACCAGGACTCCCAGGTCTCTCTCTGCAGAGCTGCTCTCCAGCAGGTCAGCACCCAGCCTGTACTAGTGAACTGTACCCTACACTTGCCTGTGTTGAACTTCATGCATTCCTCTCAGCCCATCTCTCCAGGCTGTTGAGGTCCCTCTGAATGGCAGCACAGCCCTCTGTAGTGTCATCCACTCTTCCCATTATTATTTACCTAAATAATGTTACTGCCTCAATAGTAAACAGGTGGAAGATGCAACTTGGTCCTTAGAGTTAATGTTGATTGGCATCTTACCAAGCAAACCAGTAAATTAAGCCTTGGAAAACAAGTTTAATCCTCAAGAAACAAAATGGTTCTAAACTTGTTTTCATTTTTTTTTTTCTCAGTAAACTCCCTTAAAATAATTTGCTGTTTTTTCCTAAAAATGAATTGTATTTTTTTATCCTCTGCAGTAAAAAGTGTAGTGAATAGGACATAGAGGCCCTGGAGCGTGTCCAGAGAAGGGCTATGGAGCTGGTGAAGGGCCTGGAACACAGGTCCTGCAAGGAGCGGCTGAGGGAACTGAGGTCGTTTAATGAGGAGAAGGGGAGGCTCAGGGGAGACCTTACTGCTCTCAACAACTCCCTGAAAGGAAGATGTGGGGAGCTGGGGGTTGGCTTCTTCTCACAGGTAACTAGTGATAGGACACGAAGGAATGGCCTCGAGTAGCACTAGGGGAGGTTCAGGTTGGAAACTAGGAGACATTTCTTCTCAGAAGTAGCATTCAGGCATTGGAACGGGTTGCCCAGGGAAGTGGTGGAGTCACCATCCCTGAGGGGTAGGGAAAGGTTGGATGTGATGTTTAGGGACATGGTTTATTGGGTGATATTGGTAGTAGGGGATGGTTGGACTGGATGATGTTGAAGGTCTTTTCCAACCTTAATAGTTCTATGCACAATATGGGTACGGTAGGAAAACTCTCAGAATTTCCATCTAGCTCAGATGTGCCCTCTGGAATATTAGACACATATGTAGCATGTCACAAATGTACCATCAATGTGATTAAATCTTTAAAGTTAGAATAACCCACTAATTTTGCATATGGCTTCATACCCAACATTGTTAAGCAGGAAGATAGCTTGTTCTGACTTCAGTAGTATATCAGGGCAGAAGCTGCATCCATGTACTGCAAATATACCCTGAAGTATGTCTCTAATAGATAGAGTAAACAGTAATTGTACACTGAAATATGAATCCAAATCCAATGTGAACATATGAATTCTATATTATTCCTTTTACAGCATGCAGATCTATTTAAACTTTACATCTATTTTTGTGTCTCAGATATATCCCCCCGTATTATTCCACTGCAACATTGTCTGGTTACCAGAGCTATCAGGGACCAGAACCTTTCATCTGTGTGGACAGCTGAATATGCTCTTGACTTGTTCTTTGTTGGTGGACTCATGCCAGAGGCTGTGTGGTTGACACACAGACTGGGTAACTGGAAACTGTCTGTGTCAATTGGTGTTGCCTACCATCTGTATTGTCAGAACTCTAATGAATTCTCAAGGTAAATCTGAGCTTGCAATTAATACAGTATGTTTTGTTACTGAACAGTACTTGCATGGATTTGATTTTTGATCCAAAGGATATGTTGTTAAAATATGTATTCTCAGATTGCTTGCAGCTGTAAGATCCAACATGTTACAATTAGTTACTTTGTGTTAGATATTCATTTAACAGAGTTTCATTAGATTATATACAGATTTTATTGTTAATGAACACTGGCTTGGTATGCTTTCAGACTGAAAAACACCGAGCATCATCTGCCATTAAGCATATCACCAGTGCAGACTTTTAAGGAAAAGTTACAGTCTTTGTTAGGACAACCAGTAACTTCTGAAACATCAACTGAAGGAGATGTTAAATACAAGCAGTTTACAGGTATATAAAATTGTGAATAAGTGTGATTTTTTGTGTGTGTTACCTCACTACATATTCTGTTATATGCTGTCTTAAAAAGAAAAAACTACCTTATCTTCACTGTGTGCATTACTGTTAAGGCATACAAATATTTTAATTCTATAGGGTTTTTGTTTTTTATCATTCTAAAAATGGACCCTATCATCTCTTGACTCTAGTTTGAGGAAAACATGACAGTTTCATTCATGGCTTGCACGCAAAATTTTTTTTATACACCATCCTTTGCCATCTTTGTAAGGCCATATATTAGATCCTTCTTCATATATGCTAGCCAATACCTTATTTGACTATATTTTAGCTTAATTTCAGGTTCAAAGAAAATTAACACCTTATTAAAACTAATTACCATGAAGCTAGTGCAAATATATTAATAGCATGGAAAGTACCATCATGCTTAGATCAAAATGATGTTCTATGTTTACCCTTCCTGTATGTCAAGGGAGGAGGGGGAATAAAGCATATCACATGACATTGGTGAGGCTCCCACAGCTCCATCAGGTCCAACATAACTCCATCAGGTCCAGCAGATAGCAAGGATGAGGGCTTGTGTTTATGAGGCACACACACACACACACATCTACAACACGGGTCTATGGACACATACAGAAACACACATCTACAACACTCATCTGTGGCTTGCCACACCCGTAACCACCTACAGCCATGCTTAGCACTCGTGAATGGCACCACCAACCTCATCCTGCTTTGCTCTCTTGCTATTCAGGAAGAAGGTCCAAGTATATACAAGTGTATACACCAATAGCTCTGGTAGCTACTATCTGCTATCTGGATTTGGGATTGCCAGTCTCCGAAGTTGCTGGCATCTGCATAGAGGAGTCCTCAAAACCCCATCTTCACTCTGGTTTCTGGTACAGACTCACTCATTCACAGACATTGTTGTCCACCCGCACACAGTCTACACATACTCTGGTAGCTGGCCTTGGACTCACAGTCCATCCAGAGCTAGCTGGTGTGAGGTGTGAGCTGGTGTGAGGTGTTCCTGCCTATGGCAGGGGTTGGGAATTAGATGATCTTAAAGGTCCTTTCCAACCCAAACCATTCTGTTTGTATAATCCCTACAGTAGCCATCTGCTTTTTTGGTATCACCAGTAGAGACACACATACGTGCGCTGGCACACATATAGCCTCTGTAGCAGTTGTTCAGGACTTTCTTGGTCCCTCCAGTATCCAAATATCCTTTTCTTGCCCTTACTGACACAGTCAACCAACTCTCCCAGTTGACACAGACCCAATGTTCTCTCCAGCAGTTGGCCAGGACTTCACTGGTCCCTCTAGTAACTGCTAGCTGTGCTGTGGTCCTGTGGCTGTTAGCACTTGTTCTGACATATGTCCATCTCTGGAGGTGCTGGCATCCCAGATACAGGCTGTTGACCTGTAGTCCCACCCCATTTGCTGGCACTTGAACTCCCATACACTGATACATAAAATAGTTCCCCTTCACACAGGAAAATATTTATGCATTGACAGGGTCCAACAGTTGTGAGGCTGGCACAGCTCCATGCCATGCCTTCATTTCTTTTCACAAAGGTCCTATAATGAGCCCTGTGAAATCCCAAAACGTTCTTCCCCTACATCCTGGAGTGTGGCATATCCCTCTTGACAGTGACCCCTCTCTGTCCAAAGGGTACTTAAGAGGGCTACTCCCATTTACTCATCTTGATGGCTTTCACACCTGAACATTGGTGCTGATGGTTCTCCTGGGACAATCACAGGAAGAGCACAGATAATTTTTTCATTTCCCAGAGTGTGTAGCTTTTTATTAATTTTTATTAATTTTTTTATTCCTGTGATGGTCCTTTGAGTAGACTGGTCTCAGTATTACTCAGGTTCCCTCACCTACTGTTGTCTCTCTGCTCCTTTGTACAAATGCACATGAGCTTTTTATCACATAACCTAACTTAATGCTTTACTGCTAAACTTCTTCCTTTTAGCTAGATCAACCTGTCTGTGTTACGTTTTGTAGAAAATTTACTGGTGCAGTCTCTATTCTTTACTCTGTTTATATTTGCATTTTTGGAAACCACATTTCAGATTCCTGTCAGCAGATGGATGTTAATTAATCTTTATGTGAGCACTATCCTAAACACTATGCAGATTCTTCTTTTATACTCATTTCCAAGAATTTTGTCTTAAAGACACATATGTGTGTATATAGTAATCCATAAGTGTGATAGGTAGTGGAGAGATTTGGTAGCATATGTTTCAGGACAAGCAGGAGGAATAGAAATGGAAGTAGAGCAGTATAGTATTATGCAAATTTCAGGGACCAGTTAATGATACATGTTGGAATTCCTGCTGCTTTTAGAAGATGTGAAGAAAATGGAGTAATATGTAAAATACATCAAACATATATTTCCTTGACCTTGAACGTTATGCTCGCAGATAAGAGAATTATTATGGTCACTATTAATAAGATGGGCAATTTATGCCTGCTTGATGAGAAAGATTTGCCACAAGTTTATCCCAAGCAAATGCATGGCTGAAAATTTCTGATCTCTGGAAAGGCAGTAGCTTCCCTTTAA
Source organism: Oxyura jamaicensis (assembly GCF_011077185.1). Taxonomy (NCBI): domain Eukaryota; kingdom Metazoa; phylum Chordata; class Aves; order Anseriformes; family Anatidae; genus Oxyura; species Oxyura jamaicensis. The sequence goes on along the minus strand of NC_048926.1, from coordinate 13,029,480 downwards.
CGTGGAAAAACTAAAATTAGTAATTGAGTCCTATTTTCAAATGCAGAAAATCTTATCTTATGCAAGTAGTTGAGATGTATGCATTGTAACAGGTGAATAAGAATCCTGAGAACAGAGCTACTTGATTTCAGAATGAAGGCCATGTGAGTCAATTAATTTACTGATTTCTGTGTTTAATATTTTATAGATCCCATTGAAGAGGAAGATGTAAATGTTCTTTGCAGTTCAGTACAGGATCTACTGAAAGCTGCTGTTATGGCAGATGCTGATATTCTCTCAGAGATGTTTAAGCTTTTGATGGATTCTGCCAAGGATCTTAGCGGAAAATTATATGGTTTAGTTCCAAGTGGGCTTTATCTTCCTGCACCACCATTATACTGTCCTCAGCCAGCTTCTCTCAGTGAAGTAAGTGTGCGCAATAGAAGTTTCTTTGGTCCCTGTTTGGATGTATTTTGGATGTCATGCTGTCTGTTTTTCCATGTCCATTCATTTCTTAAAGTATCTACATGGTGATAAGAAAGTATGTGTGCTTCTCCGTTTTTTTCCGTAAAGAAGTTGTGCTTTAAAGAGAAAGAGGGGATATTCCCTTAGGAGCAGAAAGGATGTTTCCTTATCTTCCTTTCTGATATACGTTCTTTCTAATTTGGGGCCTTGTTTTTGACTTGGATTTTTTTTTATTTTTCAGGAAGACTGCAATGACATTATTTTAAAAACTGAGAGAGAAAATCGTGAGAAAGTATCAGGAATTCTTCAGCGAATTATCTTACTCTTCCAAGCTGCTCATTGTTCCTGCCCTGCAGCACAGTGGTATATTTCACAACTGAAATGGGCAAGAAAAATTATGCAAAAAGTAAGCATTTAACTTGTAGGGTTTTCCTCTGCAACTTGATTATCAGTAGTAAACATTACTGACAGGCTTGAAATTGCATTGTGGGAGCATTCATTCTCATCTGGACTTTGCTGAGTCAAGATTTTAAAATATCTTCTCATAATTTTACACTCTTGTGTTTAATTGTTTCAGCAAAATAGAATGTAAACTTCTAAGGTATCAACTTCATAGAGCTGGCTCCTTTCTGTACCTACTTGATAAAGAACAAGCATATTTCTACATTGGAAAGAAACAAGCTAATTTTAATTGGAAATTGCAGCTGCTAAATGAAAGCAAATTCCAGATCACGCTAGGGTTGAATATGTACCAGAGAACACGGTGCTCCCTTCAGGTAAAGTGGTTGTCTTAGTACACTAAGCACAGGGCTTATAAGATCTTGTTCAATATTTTGTTTGCACAAAACCAAATTCATAATATATTGACAAAGATGTCCCAGTATTGACCCCTGAGGAACACCATTCATTATTAGTCTCCACGTGGATATTGAGCTGTTGACTGCAGCCCTTTGAGTGCAGTCGTCCAGGCACAGTTATGAAATGCTTTGCAAAAGTCCGGGTAGATGGTGTCAGTTGATCTTCCCCTATCCACCAATGCTGTAACCTTAGAAGGCTGCTAGATTTGTCAGGCACAGTCTGTCCTCATTGAAGCCATGTTGGCTGTCACCAGTCACCTCCTTATTTTCCATGTGCCTTAGCAGAGTTTCCAGCGGGATCTGCTCCATGGTCTTGCCATGCACAGAGGTGAGACTGACTGGCCTGTAGTTCCCCATGTCGTCTTTTTTTTTCCATTTTAAAAAAGGGGGCTATGTTTCCCCTCTTCCAGTCAGAGGAAACTTCACTGGATGTCCTCAAATGGACTTCTCAGATATGATGGATAGGGACTCAGCAACTTCATCCGGCTGTTCCTTTTGGACCTGCACATGCGTCTCATCAGGTCCAATGGACAAGTGTACCTTCAGGTTCTTTAGGTGGTCTCAGACTCAGTCTTCTACTATAGTGGGTGATTCTTCATTCTCCCAGTCCTCGCCTTTGCCTTCTGTGACTTTGGCAGTGTGACTAGAGCACTTGCTGGTGAAGAATGAGGCAATGAATACCTCAGACTTCTCCATATCTCGAGTAAAAAGGTCTCCCGTTTCCTTCTGGAGAGGACCCATATTTTTCCTAGTCTTCCTTTTATCACTGATGTACCTATAGAAGCTTTTCTTCCCTCAACCCCTCCACACCTGCATCTGGCAGAGAAACAGATCAGGAAATTGTCTTTTGAATAAATACCATCTTCTTATAGTTCATTGCATGGTTACACAGAGGTTTAATGCTTAATGCACAGGGAAGCGGCTAGAAGTAGAGGCTTAAACTGGAGTTATACATTGTTGCTCCTGTATTTATTTCACCATACTCATGAATTACCATGGAAACAAAAACATTTTATTTGCCATAGCTCATACGGAACATGTTCTTTTAAGTGAATTTTCAGAATACTGATTTGAAGAAAATGGAAAGCAGGCTTAAGGAAATTGTGCTGATCTTGACAGTATTCTGCTTATAACTGAGAGGCTATTCATCCAGCAGTGGTGTTATTTCCACTTTGATAAGCAAGAAAAATTGTTGATCCATATATACATTTCCTAATCATATCTAAATAAAGACCATTGTTTATTTGCTTATTTTTGCTATCTATAGATTCGAATGAAAGGATGTCTTCCTTCAATGAATCCATTCCCAGAGACTCTGCTTCATTACTGCAATTTCCGTACTGTTTTCTGTAGCTCTACATCTTCTAGAGACCATCAACTTGATGATATTTCCTGTAAAATTTTAGGTCTGTATACAATAATATACAATAATTTAGAGATGAAAAAAGAGCACAAGAGATTATCCACAGGTGTAAAGAAACTCTAATCAGCATGATTTATACTGCAGTGCTTGCAGGAACACTTTTTTTTACTATCTTTTAATTACGTTAGTTATCAAATCTCTTTGTTATCTTTGTATATGTATATGTATATGTAAATATATAACTTTGTTAGTTATCAAATCCAAAAGGTCCTGTGTTATAGATATGAATGTGTTATAGATGTGTGTTATAGGGGCACTACTGAAAAGAAAGAATGACATTTTTCTAGGATTACTGTTAAAACAAATAACTAATTTCTTCTAGCTGAAAATCTCAAGCTGTTCATTTATTTAGCCAGTCTCATCATATTGCATGTCTATCTCATAGGTTGGTTCAGAGAGCTATGTGCACTGTGTTGGATGTTACATGTTCGTGAAAGATTATCTGAAAGCTGTAGGCGGTACCAAACTGCAAGGGAAAATGCAAATATGCATAAGGTAATTATATTACTAACCTAGTGAAGAGACATTTTAATTGTATAAAGCTGTAAGAAGAATACTAAAGATCTGATGCATGATTCTTTGAGGACTCTTATTTGCATAGTAGGACAAAATTATGCAATGTGCAGTAAGCACTTGATGCTACAGAGTAGTGCTGTTGTTTGTGAACTGCAGCTTCCTAAAAATTTTTCTGATGGGCTTTGATTCTGATCAATGTTTATTTAATGTACTAGTTTTCTTTGCATGCAGCAGGTTTTATGATGAAGGTTGGGCCTTGGTTTTCAAAATAATAATGAAAATTATTTAAATTTTAGCACGTTTTCTCTGTTATACCCTCAGTGATTTATGTCAAAGGTTAAAGATGAAAAAGAAACTGCTGGCATTATAACATGTGTCTTATATACCGTAACAATACAGATGTAGATTTTTGTTGTATCTAGTTTAGTAACTAAGCTGTCTTCAACAAAGTTTGCTTTCTTTTTAAAATGAGTCCAAAATTCTCTTCACTAGAAAAATCAAGCTCCAAATAAACAGGATGGCTCCTTTGATTTTTCTGTGTGTTTTGCAGCAGTGACAAATGAAATAGAAACCACTGACAGATTCGAAATACCCCTCCCCGTTCCTTTCCTTTCACCATTACAGCTGTGATCTGCCTCCTACCATTGTATATTTCTCACTCTGAAAGCTGTTAGCTGTTTTTATTTCATGTTAGCAGGGAAAGAATCATTGTAGTTTGCAATGTTTGAATAGCTTAGCTGAAATATATCGTTTGTGTCAATTAATGTTGATATAGCAAGTGTTTTTTTAGGATTTAAAGAAGAATGAATATGGTACCTCCACAGTTGATCATTGTCTGAATGCAGCGGAATGGGCTTGCCGAATGATTCCCTTCTGCAGGTTCATGAATGTTGAAGAAATAGTTCAAGATGTCATTTTGAGCCTGCTTGGAGAACTGCCACCAGGCAAAAAGGTAAAAGAAATTAAAAATAGAACAAAAGCAATAGAGAGTATAACAAATGTTTTTTTTCTTGTAAATGCTACTAGTTAGACTTTTTGCTGATGTAACTTCTGTTTGAATTACACCTCACTTGTCTGTTAGCTACTGAAGAATAAACTATTTTTTGCAGGTGGCAGAAATTTTTGTAAAAGCATTTCCTAATCCTGAAGATGTAAGGGTTCCACTAAGAGATAAATATCATGGTCTCCAGCAGCGACTCAGACAATGTACTGTTAAAGGTAATGTCTATCCTTCTTCAGAAAATATTTAATTAAATGAGCGTTCTTTTTTACCCTGCTTAGTTAATAAGTTGTGACAATCACTTCTTTCATACCTCCCACAAAACAGTTACTATAGTTTTTATTTAGACAATTTTAAGAGTTTTTTTTGGTGAAGTCTGTATTTTATTTTTGATACGTCTATATCAATAACAGCATATCATGACCTCCACATTGATGGTTTTCTTCTCTTTATAATATTTACTGTCTGGATTTCTAAATGGCTGTAATTAATGATGATTTAAAGGTTGTTCTTGTCGCAATTTGAGACAGTAAGTCAAAACTGAGTAGTTTGCATTTAAAATTTCTAGGTTTTCTTTTTTTGGGCAGGTCCTGAAAGTGAAGAAATGATGTCCGTTGTTATACAGGCTGCGGAAAAATCTAGAATGAAGGCCTTGAGGCGTGTAATAAGGAATATAGGCCCCATAGAAGTTAATATTTGGGAGCCAACAGAAGAGGGAGCTAATGAGGAAGTGGAACACTGTTACGACAGATTCTCGTTAGGCACTAGTCTAAGCAGAAGCACACTTACTGATCTTGGCAGTCCTCAGTTATATAGTGATGCTGAAACAGCAGATACACTGTCTGATGCTTTGCTTACCGAAGAAATGAGAGCTCAAACACCTTCACCACAAAGGTATGGAAAAAATGGCAGCAGAAACATTTCCATTAAGAAAAAAAAAATCAGTTGTCTTACTGGGAAAATAATGTTTTCACCAAATATGATAATTGTCACCTTGAATAATAAATATATCAAATGAGAAATTACAAATGTATCAAATCTTATGTCAACGTTATGTCAGGTACTAAGTAACTAATACTATTATGGAAATGTCAATTATTATTAGCCATGACCAAATTCAGATATGATACTTCTGAGCTACTGTCTCTGTAAGAACTATGGATTTAGCCTCTGATGATTAATTTGCCACCTTAAATTGCATTCATGTAAGATTTTTGTTAGCTTTGCATTTTTAACAACAGAGGAAGAAGAGGAAGTAATGTTGCATTTACTTATTTTTCCATTTAGATCTTCTTAGCATTGATTTTTATGTTAATTCTGTTTGTTTTTTGTCTAACAGGGATAATGAACATCAGGGACAAGGAGATATAGGGAGCAAAAATACTACCTGCAAGACAAAAGCTCTTAACTGGAAAACAAAACATAAGGAAAAAGTGCATGGAAAAGGCACACATAATCAGTGTAATTTACCTATAGTTGGTGCATGGGAGTTTGAACGTGATGATGATGAATATGTTATTTTCTTAGAGCTTTTTTTGAGTTATATTCTTGAGAGAGACCTTATAAAGTATTGTGACCTTGGAATTCCATTTCTTACTAGCTTTTCTGGACTTCTTCGAGAGCATGAATTAAACTCTCTCTTTTTTGATGTTCATACAACATTAAAACGTCGACAAGTCAAAACTAGAAGCCAAAGTGTGTTTAGAGCAGGTTCTTGCTATACTGTCACCCTGGCATCTTGCAATCCTGGAACAGCTACAGCTTCTGTCCATAGTATAAACAAAAATGTTTTGAAAAATCCAGCCATTGTACAGTTCATTGCACAGAAAAGAGAACCTTGTATGCATAACCTAGTCAAGGGGTTTAAAGAAGGATTATTTGGTTTGAAACACAAATCAGTTTACAGAGCTCAGGGTGACAGTCAAGGAGTAACTGTTGCATCAGCAAGCCAGAGCATCCCTAAGCATACTTTCTCAAGCTTACCATCTTCGGCAACTTCTAAATACATTTACAAAACTCATGTACTTGATACTGTACCTGGAGAAGAACTAGCTATAGAATTCTTGGGTAAATTTAACAATATTGCAAAACTGCTTGAGTGGTTGATCAGATGGTCTGATAAGAAGCTGCCCTGTGATTCCAATCAACAAGATTCCACAGACGAGAGTTTCCCTATGATACATGTGAAAACATCAGCGGCTGCCATCCTTTCTTCTTTATGGCTGATTGAACAGTTGTACGGAGATGGATCACAAGCAAGGAATACAACATTTAAGGTAACAGAGGAAATGGAGTAACTGTCAATGTAATGTGTAAATCATCACAAACAAAATCTTACGCTTCTTTTATGTCATTGTTTGATTTTCAGTAAAACAGAATGCTGATGAATAGCCTTTCCTTTAGGACTTGCTACAGAAAGAGAATTCCAGGAATTCTTTAGGAAGACTCCGATTGGAAATGAAAGTCCTCTTTGGAAGCCCTGTTTAAATTCAGTTATCTAGTTAACACAGTATTTGAGCAAATGTTTAAAAGTTAAATTACTATGTCTAGTTTTCAATGTTATCTTTGAAGAAAGCCAGAATTGGAGATAGAGTATTAGAAAAACAATATAAATAATAGAGTTTCTAAGAGAAAATGTGAATGTGGATTTATTTGTCTTCAGAGGACAGTACAGATGCAGTTTGACTGAAGCTAGCTGTGGATTGGTGAATAGTGAATTTTGAATTTCCAACTAGCACTGTTATATGGAGTTAGAGAATGTGCATTAATACATAATTGATTTGCCAGAGGAACCAGATACAATGTTGCTTTATTTCATACTGGATCATTTATCTTCTTTAATTAAGGCTACATGAAAGTGGGGAGAGGGCTGTGGGGTTTCTTTGAGAAGGCTCTTTTCACACATGGAAAGACATTTTGCCATGTGTTTGGTTTCTGTTTTCTGTTTTCTTACAAGTACCACCTGTATTTTACTTACATCTTACTACCAAAATTTTGTGTGTGCTTCTATCTATGCATGATTATACTGCCATACAGTGATAAGAATTTAAAGTAGGTTAGTATTGCTGGTGCTAAAGGCCAAATATTTTATATCTTTTTATAGTGTATATTTAATTGTAACATGGCATCAGTAACAAAGGAATCATGAAACATCTGTTATTTTATGATTCCTTTAGATAGTTCAGAGGACCATTGTTCTACTTAATGCAAAAAGGGGCAAAACTTGGGTTCTACAGGCAGCTGTAAATCAACAATTTCTTAGCTATGTAATAGTGAAAACAACATGAAGTTAAGCAGAAATATACTATATGGCATACATTTTGCTTAAAGTATCAAGTATCTTCCTTTTCTAAAACTAGTGAATTTTTATTATTATTGATAGAGTCCAACTATTCAATGTCTGGAAGAATTTGCATCTCTATCAGAAGCCCAGCCTAGTACAGAGAAGGAAAGTAGTGTGGATGAAGGCTCTTCTGTACTGGCTGATCCTCCACTTGATGTCCAGAATGTACAAGCCTATGATGACCTTCATGAAACCAGTTTGGGGTAATTTTATTTTTAACCTAAGAAATCTAGTTGGATGTAATTCCCCAGCTAATCAACATATAAATATGAAAAGTTGTACTGTTATTACATGTTATATGTTTTTTAAATATCGAGTGTAAACTCAAACTTACATGAATATCATTTAACAGCCGCAGGTAGTCTATTATATTGCTAGAAGTTATTCCTAAAGTATTATCATTAATTATTATATATATTCCATGTGTGTGTAAGTTACTAATTCATCTGGAAACTTTAAGGAGTTGTCTTCTATACTGTTATATGTTATCAATTTTGTAAAAGAGAATCCAAATTTTTATGCTTCATAATATCATGTGTTTGTGTCAGTTCTCAAAACAATGACCAAATTTGTAATGCAAATATTCATGAGATTTTAAAGATTTTGGTCATTCTATTCTGTGTTCCTCTTTTCATAATCATCAGAAAATCTTTAGTTTTCTCTTTAAACAGTACTAGCATTACCACTACTGTCTTTAATATTGTCACATAGCTGTTATAAGACTTCACTTTTTATATGATTTCTTTAATGAAGATTACATTATGAATGTTAATTTACTCTTGAGATACAGAAAAGTAACCTCCGTGTCTAGACATACCTCTATGTAGGAAATGAAGTGGCTCTTGAATATGAATTAAATTTTTTATACACTTAGTGATGTAGGGATCTATACTTCTGATATAATTGATACCATGGCATTCTCAAAAAAATCAAACCTCCATTCTTTCCTTATGCTGAGACAATAGTTCAAAATGTTAGTAGTTTGGTTTTTTGTCGGGGGAGGAAGTTGTTGTTTTTTGTTGTTGTTGTTGTTAGTTTGTTTTTTTTTACCCCTTGGATCTGGGATCTGTAACCTAGCTGCATTCGTTTTTATGTGTCAGGAAAATAGACGGAAAAGGCAGTAAATATTTTATTTGTTAATATCTTAAATACTTCTGAAGATGGAGATTCCACAACCTGAAGGCCTTTCTGACATATATCTTCATCTTTTGCTGCACTAAAGAAATTTAAAGATCTTTCTTACTAGTATTTATAGACATTGTTGTGTGCCTGCTATGACAATTTTTTAATGAAAGAAGTTTCTGTGAGGGAGATAAATGTATTCTTAGCCAGGTGATTTTGAAGTCATGATGCAGTTCATACTTTCCATTTTCTTTTTGGTAGGTCATATGTGTTGTTTACATATTTCTGAAGCCCATCTGAAAGATTGTGGTGTTAATGTCAGTAAAATATGTTAGCTATTTCAAAAATTAATATTAATCTTGGTTTAAGTGAAATTCCCAGAGAAAGTTTATATGAAAATTCATAATATGACAACAGCGTTTATTTTACAGCCTAGGCCACAATCTGAGATGGACAGATTTACTTAAACTAAGACAAATACTGAATTTATTTTTGTTGTTAAATACCTTTTTTGATTCCTATTATCAGAATGTCTACAGAATCAAAACATTTTGATAAGAAGGAAATTAATTGTGGGAATTATTCTCTACCTCATTTGACTGGAGATCTTAATGAAGTGGAGCCATTTGTTCAGGAGGAGTTAGATGTAACATCAGAAAGTGAAGGTTTGTTTTTATGCTACATCCTTTTACTATAGTCTGGCATATGTAGTCATGCTTGGGAAAAACACAAACTGTTTTATATCCTTCAGTTTATTTAAACAGAAATGGAAATACATTTTTATTGTTCTATTGAAATTATTATTGTATCAGTTCTATATTATAACTAAATTTTATATAATTTTTTCTCAATATTTTTTCTGATCAGTTTTGCACTATGTAACTTATTTTTACTACAGAAATTGGATATAGTAAAATATTTAATTCTCTCATTTACTTTAATTCCAAAATATCCATTACAACATGTATGAAATATGATTTGAAAATTGTAAAAGAAGCAGAGGTTAAATTTATCATATTCCTACCATGGAACTAAGCTTTAAGGTTTTTTGTCGTTTTTTTTTGTTGTTGTTGTTGTTGTTTTTCAGACACATATGATCAGTAGCCACAGCACGACTTTTAAATTTGCTGAGAGATCTCTCAAGTGGAGAAATGTAACCAGCTGACAGAAATGACAAAACAATGCTCTATGTCATGTAGTTTTCTAATTTAGAATATTTTTGTTTATTTTATAGAGTTCTTTGAGGAGCCATATGAAACTCCAAAGAGCTCCAATAGCTCTGTCAGGATCAAAACTGGAAAGGCAAGTTACCATCTTGCATAGAGGAACCAAATTAATATGAATACTCTTACCAAAATACCCTGAATTCCTTGATATACTTATAAAAATCAAAGGCCTGAAGGATTTGGAATCAGTGAAAATTTTCCCTAGCTAAATCGTTAATGAAAGTCACAAGTAATTAAACAGCAGTAAAACAATGTCTGCTGTAAGCACTTTTTAAAACTGATTCCATGCTTGTAATAATAAATGTGTGTATGCCTACATAAACTGATATATAACTATATATGTGTAACACTATACATAAATATATACAATTTTTCATGTACACATATATACAAAACTAAAAAAAAAGTCATCTGGTTTATAGAATTTTACGTGTACATTCTTTACAATAGCTAGCTGTATTAACAACTTTTTTCTTTAAAAATGTGTACTGACTTTGAAGCTGTCACAGGGTGACTAACTAAAAACTCTGAGTTGTTTGCTTGCCTGCCTGCTTTTAAATTAAAAGTATAAAGGTGTGCGTTTTGTTTGTTTATGTCTAAAAATTCAGTTTAGATCTGTAAATAAGCCTTGTTCTCATGCATCATCTTCGATCATAATTCTCTAGCCTTTGAAATAGGCTAAAGACTACTATGTTGAAATGTGAATTGCAACAGCATAAGCGTAGTCTCTGGAAGTACTCTAGATTGCAATTTCTTAGTTTATGGATAGTTTGCATATATAAGGGTTGTTTACCCATGTTCATTCTTACCTAGGAGGTGCAAGATTATCAGACTTTATTTCCACAGAGCTATATGTGGATGTGAAGTTGAAAATAAAAACCCATAATTCTGACTTGGAAAAAAAAAATTACATGAATCATTAGGATATCTCCATATTTCTGAGCTTTAGTGGCTGAGTAATCAGAAGTGTATTTGCCTTAGGCTAATAAAAAAAAATTCATTGACTCAGAAGGGGAATATAAAAATTGACATGTTCAGATGCATCTTTTTATATTCCAGCACGTCTCCATTTCAGATGTAGATAGTCTACAGGAAGATCAAAAGGCGGAAAAAGCAAAAGAAGGAAAGGCTGAACCTAATGTGTGAGAGATTTTTTTTTATTTCCCTTTTAACTTTGTTTAAAAAATTTAAAGTAATTTTGTTAATTGTCAAATTCATTCAAGTCTTAATGGGTTCTTGTTCCTTATAGCAACTAAATCATAACCTGAAAAAAACATTCAGTTATGTTCTATTCCACATACACAGGCATTTCGCGTAAACAAAGTGCTGGGTGGATGAGTGGTTAGTTTAGTAATGAACAAGCAATAGAGGCATGATTTGTGGGAAGGAATAGTATTTTATTTATGGACGAAGTACATAACTGGAGAATAGCTGGAAATAATAGCTGGAAAAGCCTTCAGGTTTTTTTCCATCTCGAAACTAGGAGTAGTATCTTTGGATTAAACACTGCTGTTTATTCTAAGAAATTTATCAGAAATTTTACAGAATTTAGAAGAAAGACATTGGTATGTAGGAAGGAGAAGGTGAGATAAAAACGGTTGTAGATGATAAGCACATTAGCTCTTGAGAGAGGGATGGAGACGTTTTACACAACTTAAAAACTCAAGAAATCTGCATCGTTTTGGCCTTTTTAGAATTTCATGTAAGCTACATGTAAATTTTAAAATATATCTACATTTAAAATATAATGTACATAAAATTATGGAAACAGTTCATAAATTTGACTGTCACATCATCAGTTTGAGTTGTTTACTACCTAGTTTGATTTCTCTGAAGGGAAGAAGCCTTCTACAAGCACAAGATTTTTTTTGTTTATCAAGAGAAATATTGGTGTTTGGGGATTTTTTAATTTAACGAGGGTAAAATATCTACCTGTTTTTATTATTTTATTATTTTATAATAATAATTTTTTTATTATTTTTATAAATCCACTAAAGTTGTTTATAATGAAACCTTTGTCTCTGATATACAGTGCCTGAATGTCTTAATATTTTAAAAATCTTAATTATAATGTCATATAAATCAATACTACTCTGTATGTAATGTTTTTTAAGAACTATAAAATGGCCTAACTTTAGAAAATCTGAGAATACAATTTCAAAAATAACTGCACATAAGATGCTTCTCAAAGGTTTCTTATTATGCTGGCTTTTCTTTTTCAGGAATACAGGTTGTAATCTTATTAACAATATTGCTTAAATTGGATTTTCTCTTCTTTTGTCAATTCAGATCAACCTATTTTTTGCCTGCTGTTTGTGTGAACAGCCAGAACTTTTTCAATGCTTTTGTTTGAGTCAGTTTCTGATTGCTAGGGAGACAAAGCATGAATGTCAATATTTGCCAGCTCAAATTGCAGCATAATGCAGTATTTGAAGCAATGCACTTCAGTATAGCTCTGATCATGGCTTACAGGTATAATTTTATATATATATGTATATATGTATATATACAAAAGTGTATGTATATGAAATGAAAATAAGCAGCACATTATTGTAGTATTTACAATAGTTTCTTTTAAAATTTCTTTTAGCACAACTGAGGTAGCTACTAGCACCATTTCTAAATCATTCTCTTTAGAACAAGATTCAGAAGTTCCTGGGTAAGATAAACCTATAATGTTTTATACAGTAAATAATAGACTACGCCTATTAAATTTTCAGCCTCAAGTAACGCGTGTAGATTTGATTACAAAATATTTATTCCTGCAAACTGTAGTACTGAGTAGCCTTTCTTGAAATGTTTTATGCCATAATCCTTGAGGATCACATGCTCTTACATTTTTTTTCAGAATATCACATGAATCAAACATGCTAAATAGCAGTTCAGAGATACCAGATTTCACAGGAAGCGATACGCTTTTTCTTTTGGTTACAGATAGAATATTTTATTATTATTATTATGTTTATTATATTATGGTAATTCTATAATACTACTATAGATATATTATTACATAAAACTTATGTACAATAGTATTATAAATTTATATTTTTATTTACTGATGAAAACATGCATGTCCTTTGTCAACTGCTAAATAGAGGTATTAGGTTTATGCCTATGCATGTAAACAGGGAGAATGTTAGAATTGGGAAAAGGGGTCAAGAGTCAGCTTTTTTTTTTTTCTAGAATAGTCCTGTATGAATTATTTCAGCTTACAGAAAGATCAGATATACACATCCCTTTGTATTCTGTTTTCTGTCTCCAGTCTCATTTCCATTTTAAGTTTTTCATAGCTTTTTTTTTTTTTAAATAAAAAAATAAAAAGCTTTCTCCAACTTCAGGATTTCATACTATGGTTATACATTCTAATTGTCTTCCAAAAGAAGACATTTCCTGTTCACACCTATTACATATCCAAAATCTTTTCAATATTACTTCTTAACAATTGCTTTACACTTTGGTTTCATTTCTTGATATTCTTGAATGCCATCCTGTTCAGCTGTGAGAAGTCCTCCAGAGTACCCCTACCAATGTCAGCATTTGATACAGCTGAGAAAGTAGAGAGTTGTGTTTTGGGTTATATTCTGATGGTAGAGATGTTTCTTTTTAATGTCATGTAAATCCTAACCCTCTCTACTTCATTTAAGTGCTTCATCTACTTAAGTCTTTACCTTCTGTAAGATCTAATTATCTCTATGAGTAATTGGAAAACTAAATATATTGTATCATCTGGTACATGTTATTTTAATAGTTTTCTTATCTGCAATTTTGTTGTTGGTTTTAATTCCAGATAGATAAAAACACATTCAGTAATTTAAATGAAAGTAGATCTGCTATCTCTCACATTTTGGTTAATAATGTCCTCCATTTTCTCTCACCTTTTTGGTTTTATGATTAATAGACCCATTGTTTTCTGCCTGTATCTCTAGCAAAGTTAATGTTTCAGATAACCCTGACTAAGAATCAGGTAAATCTTATGTCTTCACTACTGTTTTTCACTCATTATATTAGGAAGCATTAGGAAAAAAAAAAAAAAAAAGTCATATATGCTCTCTAACGAAGACTGTGCAGTATTAATTGTTAAATTCTTTAATTAATTATGCTTTAGAAAAATAATGTTTTTTGTTTTTTTTTTTAAATTCTGGATTTATTCAATAAAACCTAGCATAGATTCTGATCTATGGATGTTTCTAACAGTTTTGTTCTTTTTGTTCTGTTCTTTAGTAATGTAGAGGTTTCTGTAAGTCATAGTCAGCCTTCTCTGATTGGTATGTCAAGTGTATCAAGTGTTGTCTCCAATACTTCCATGTGTGCAAAAAAACAAGACATCAAGAAAGAACTTCCTACAGAAGAGATACAAAACACATCAGAAACTGTCAGGCAAATGCTCCAAGATGAAATGTTTAAGTTAGTTCAGGTGAGCATCAAAATACTGAAAATGGTGTTCACGGTATAAAATTTTATTAAACAATGGGGATAGTTACTGTTTTAAGGTACTTGTTCCCTTTAAAGAAAAAAATGAAAGATTTCCAGTTTCAGGTAGTTACTGTGAACACTTACTTGAGACTTTTTTTGTTTGTTTTTGACTCAAGAAAATGAGTAATATAATAATAAAATTCAGAGTGTGTTCTAGTTCACATAATTGCATAGGTTAGGAAAGATTCTGAAACTGCAATAACTTTGTGGCTATGCTAGAAATTAATTTTTGTTAGCACATTCAAAGTATTCCATGTAAACTTACATTAACCTAATATTCAGAAAAGAAGTGAAGGAATTTTTATTGGTTTAGCATAACCTTTCTGTGGCAGGTATAGTCCTTTTCAATAAACTATCATACGAATGAATCATCATTGAAACTTAGGTATATTGGTTATTTTGACACCTATATTAACAAGATAGTGAACAGTTAGAACATAGCCTAAAGGTGTTATTTTTGCCAAGATCCCAGTTAAAGTTTTTTTTTTTTAGTGTTAATTTTGTGTGTGTGTGTCTATCCAGCTACAGCAAATCAACTTCATGAGTTTAATGCAAATAGTCCAGTCATCCTGTGCGAACCTGCCAAATTTGCAACAAATTTTACAACAGCATCAATCTGTCCACCTGGAAGGAAGCCAGACTGTACACAGGGCAAAAGGCAATGGCTCTGGAAGATCTTCATGTTCTCCTAATGCTTTTTTGAAAACTGAACTGCCCACTCAAGAAGATAAAGGAAAATCTGATCAAAAGAGCTCAGATTTTCAACCAAGGAATAGTTTAAAAGATGAAAGCAACAATGGCAACATAAGAGTAAGTACATCAGTGAGTCATTTACGAAGACAGTTCTGTATATCTGATATGTTATCTGTCCTGTTAAATTACTAAATCTTCTTGTAGTCATTGCAGTAGACAATATATATATATATATATTGCGGTAGTTACCTATATATATATATATATATATATATACATACACCATTATATATGTATATATATACACACCATTTCTGTCCATATTTAATGCATGGCCGCTTTCTCGGGGTACTTTTTACATGCTTTTTTCTTTGTTTTCAGAATCATCTGGATATGTCTGTTTCTTTAAGCCGGCTAGAAAGCCACAGCAAAGAGACAGGATTTATGCCACCATCTCAAGATTTGCATTCTTCAGCTCCTGTTAAACAAGTTCGTCTCCTAGCTCCTTCCTCAGATGTTCAGAAAACACCTAGGCTTATCCCTATTGCAAAAACCCTGAATTACTCAAACGGATTTCCTTTGCTTAAACTTGAATCAGGTTATCATTCCAAACCAGCATTTTTATATCCACTAGAGATGTCATCAGCTTTTGGTAGACCACCCCAAACACCACGAGAAGCTTGGAATTCATCAGATTCTTTATGGAACCATCAGTCATCATACACATCAAGAAAGAACAAGTCAACAGCACATTTAAGTATGAGTAGAACTGACCCTGAGATCCCAAGGCAAATACATGAGGAAGAGAAAAGGTGGGCAGAAACTGTGCATAAGCTACCTCTCAAACACCTAAATACAAATCAGTATGAAGAACAGCAAGACGTATCATGTCAGCAGCAGTTCTCTGGTAATGTAAAAGTGGGGAATAATAAACTGATCACCCAAAACCTGGCTGGTATTCCACTATTGCACTTGCAGCTTGACCCAGTACCTAGACTTCCACCAGTTATAGGACAGCCAATCACAACTGCTTCAATACTTGTTAAACCTGTAACAAAGGAGACTGAGTGCAGAGAAACATTCCAGCACACAGGAATATCACTGCTTCATGCCAATTTACTTCAAAAAAATAAGGTATTGTATTTAATAATACATTTTTCTAAGTTGCTGGTCTTTTTCAGTTTCATGGTTTCTAATTCATCAAAAATAAGTTAATGTTTCCAGATTACAGGCAGTTCTTTTATATAGGCAGAAATACAATGCTAAAAGGCTTGGGAAGAAAACCTTGTCTTACAGATATTAAGAACTTGATATTTTGAAAGATGTTGTTCTGACAGAATCTCATATGCTTGCCATTCCATCTAAATGTAAATGCTTTTCCTTGAAATCTGGTTCTTCAGTCTTTGTCCTTATTGCACGCTTCCTACCTTCATCCTCAACCAGAGACATTAGCAATGAAAATATTTGTGAAATACGTTCTGTGGAGAAAATTCATATCTTTTAGGTTACTTTCTGGAAATAGTTTGCACGTGTACATGTTACCTCTGGTTTTGTTAACAGCACATTTTCACTCCATAAATTAAGTTGTGTTTATATAACTGAGATCCCAAACAGGACCTGTTCTATTCATTCAGGATAACTGGGCTTCTCCCTGATTCCTTTATCGCTGTTTCATTTTTCTTTCTCTCTCTGAACACTTCCAGGTGCCAAAACTCATTCCACTTCAAGATCTCATTGCATTTGAGCAATGCCACCACCATCATACTTTGACCAGTACATTCTATGGACAGGGCCAAACTGAATCTATCCAGTTACTAAAAACTGATATTGAACCATTTGAACCAAGAGATGTGCAGAGCAGTAAAAAAAGGCAAGCCAAACTTTTAAAGTGGGTCTTAATTTTGAAAGACTGTCTCTATTGCATATCATTATTTTTAGTTATCTTCAAGAAGGAAATACTGTTTTAATAAAAATTAAGATACAGGCTCTGATTATGACTCCAGACAGTGGCCAGAAAAATTCGAGCTGAAGGGATATTTTATTTTGTTTCAGAAGCTCTGTTATACATGAATTTTGAAATTTGATTTATACTTTGTTAATTGACTTCACAAGCAGTTAAAACAGTTTAAGTTGCATGTAACTCACTGTTCACTTCTTTTATAATGTCAATAGATACCACACATTTCACAGATCTATGCCTTCCCTGAAAGAGTTAATGGCATCATTGCATCTAGAACAGAATGGTTGCTTCTGATTATGATGCTTTTAACTCTGGTAGTTGGAAACAGACTCTAAGGTGAATGTTTTCACACTAAGGTGAGAAACAACCAATACGTAGGTAACTGCAGCTGGAGTTTGGACTACTTGTTTTGATATTATCAGTTGAAATTCTTAAGGCTACTGTTGTCTTAGAATCTACTTCTCAGATACCAAAGAGAATTGCAACTTTTTAAGTAAAATAGTTAATTAGATAATTTGAGTGATAACAGAGGTTTGTTTCTTGCTGGAGTATTTCTTAGAGTTTCCTTACAGACATTTTGTTTTGTAATGATTTTTTATTATTATTATACACAAAATGTAGGTACTTAATATTATCCAGTGTGTAATGTTTAATATGACTAGCATATAACACCATTAATGGATTTTGGTCTAACTGTTAAATAGTTTTGAGTTCTTGCGATGATTTCAGGTAGATTTCTGGTATGGAAAGTCATACTTTGAACTCTGTGCAGCAGTAGTATTTATATTCTCCACCATTATTTCACTATTTCTAACTAGTAATATTTCTTAGAAAGTACAGATATTCCTATTATTACAGTGTGGTTCTAATTTTTATTTGTAATTAATACGTTGGCAGACAAAAGAGGCGTGATGAAAAACAAATGAAAGAGGAAAAGAAGAAACCAACTGTGTCCTTCCATCCAGATGACTCCATTATCAGTATTAATGATACAGTGATGCTTGTTGAATCGGAGACTGGGGTATAGAAAAATGTTTTTTCTTTGCCTTTTTCCATTCAAATATTAACAGAAAGACAAAACAAAATAAAACAATCATGTATATTTCTTCCATGCTCTCCCTTAAAAACAGTATACATTTTTCATTTATATTTCCTGTAAATAACAAATTTATGATGGAAAAAGTATTCCAAGGTTGTTTTTGTTTTTCCTGGGACATTTCCTATGTGGAATAAGTTATTTTGACATTTAAAAAATAAATATAAACACAAACTCTAACTGAAAAAAAAATAGCATAGCAGTACTTCCAGGAGAGATATCCCAGGCACCACTTTTTTCATGTGAGGCTAAATGATGACAATAGAAAAGTCAAGATGGGGAGCAAGATGTATCATTTCTGTCTTAGCCAAGACACTGAGAAGAGAAAACCCTTCCTCAAGCTGGGTTTTGATTTATGCATTTCTGTTTGTTTACCTAGCTTTTTTTTAATATGTTTTAATATCTTTGAGGGTTATCCTTGCCAGTACTAGATTTAAAGCCAGGCTTTTCAGTACACAGAACAGTAAGCTTTATTTCTCATCTATAACATTCCTTCTTTAAGACTTCTCTGTTTAGCACAGCAACTGGAGAGCATCCCCAGGGCTAGGAGATGTTAATTATGATACAGCAGGGATAGAAAAAGAAGGATGAGGAATTTATATTACTGTCACCTCACAATTACTGCAGATCACCCCAAAGGTATATATGGTAATGAATTTTGCATACTCTTTAATTCCACTAAAAGGGAATGGATCACAAGAAAAAGAAAAAAAAAGGGGGTAAGAAAAGTATGCTACAATGATTTTGTTAAAATCATTATTCAGGGGAGGTATATTGGAAAATTAACAGCATCAAGAAAACTTTTAATTGGGACAGGAACTATTTTTAAGTTAGTTCTTTTTCTCCTTTTATTAGGATCAAGAAGCAAAATCTACCTCTCACCTTCAAGATAACGTTTTCATTTCAGTAGGTAAGTATAAATACTTTTAATGCTTTGAGTGCTTACAAAAATCAAGAAACTGAAGTTTGTTAGATTTCATAGAAATTTCTATATTAAGACAGTATCAAAATGTTAATAAGTCAAACTGTGTAGTCTTTAGAAATACAAGCTACATTGTGTATTTATGGGTTCTTTCCCCAGAAAATTAAGAAAACCTTTCAAGGTACACACTAGATAATCAGTCCTCTTTTTGGTTAGTCAGTCTTAGGGGATCGGTGTAGAGAGAAAAGAGGGCAAATTTAAGATTAATACCAAGTACAGAATCACAGAGTGGCTTTGGTTGGAAGGGACATAGTTTAACACACACAGACACACACACAGACACAGACACACACACACACACACACACACATGGCCCAAAGCCCCAGCCAAGCTGGCCTTGAACACTTGAACACAGGGATGGGGCATCCACAGCTCCTCTGGGCAACCTGTTCCAGCGCCCTGAGTGAAGAATTTCTTCATAATGTCTAATCTAAACCTACCCTCTTTAGTTCAAAACCATTCTCCCTTGTCCTATCACTACACTTCCTGACTATGTGTAATCTCAGAATAATTCCCCTGAAGATTCTAGAAGTATTTTTTTAAGTTTTCTTGAAAGTAAGTGATAATGTTTTATTTATGCTTATGAACAATGGACTGCTGGAAAGAGTAAAACTATGCTGTATGAATAGTAGTAACTATTGCTCACAGTGATTTCTGTTCATGTGATTAATCATAAAAATGTTTTTATAACAGTGATTTTGTATTCTAAATCTGTTTCATTTGTTTTAGAAGGTTCTTCCAGTATATTCTAATTACATGAAATTTAAGACTCCTATATTTAAAGGAAACTCAATGTATACAGTATTCCTGGCTTGTAATAGGAAGATTATGGCTATAGAAAGAAGATGTGCTTCCTAAGACATTAATTCAGCACAATATTTAGTCCTACCAGGGGAAAAAATGCAATCCATTCTCTGAAATCTGGCCTTAGAGAAATGCTGTCTTGCAAAGCTCTAAAAATATCAGAAGTAAAGGTATACATGTCATAAATATTTCCACCGTTTTGAAATATGAAACAAATGGTTGTTGCACAGCATATTAAAATATGTAAACATTACGCATCCAAACTGAGCCTTGATTTTAATTCAGTGCAGCATTGTAAGTTTTGCAACAGTTATATATTTGCAGAAGACAGATAGTACAAACTTTTCTTAATACCATTCATAAAGTATACTTAGAGATAAGTTAATATTATCTATCAGAAGTGCAAAGAAAAATCTATTGGGTCCCAAGTACTGAGCTAAAATCAATGCTTTTATAGATTTCTAATTCATGCACTAATAGACAGCTATTGTGTGTTACTGTATTTTAGACAAACTGGAGGAAGTAATTACTACTCCAGCAGAACTACATTACACGGCTTCTACAAAAAAAAAGCCAGCAGAAACTCAAGATGCAAGTACAAATACTCATCCAGGTAAGTGCTACCTGTGTGGGCTTTTACATTTTGTTACCAAAAAAAGTATTAAACTAGAAGATATTGGAATGTAAATAACAATATTATCTTAAATAGTTATAAATAAAAATGTTACTAATTCAATTGTATAAGAGACACCACATGCTTTCTGTAAGTCACTTCTGCTGTGACATTTTCTGAGAGCTCCTTTTTAAATTCCCTTTATTTAAATATGTTTTAGACAATGTTTCACATTTGACTGAAATCGCTTCCCTACCTCTTCCCCCCAGCTTTCCTTTCATCATGAGCTTGTAAATCAGAAACGTAAGTTCAAATGATGCCATAAATGTCCTTCCTTAGATTCATGCATTTTGTTTTCTTTCCCTGTCAAGTGCTCAAAACATATAAGGATGTTGGAATCAGTGCTGGAATTGAGGTTTCTGAAGTTCGAAAAATTGAGTCAACCATGTCTGTTCCCATGCCAGGTGTGGCTTCAGGCTTTGTGTATTTCATTTATTGTTGTGGAAGCCTATAAAAATATTACCATCTTAACATGTTTTTTATAGGAGTTAGCTTAATGCAGGGTATTGATAAGATTCTAATTTATCCTATTTCTTTCAATCAAATGTCAAATAATTATAAACCTGTTTATGAAACATTTGGCTGTATCTTCTTTAGTACAATGTACCCATGCTTTTGTATTTGTGTATTAGGAGGTATATTTACAGGTTTTAGATTCGTTTTAGTGCTGCTCAATCTTTACTCCAGTCAAATTTCAGTTCAGTTTGTAGAATACAAAATAGAAGTTAATTTTTATTTTGGGCTAAATAATGTGTTTTGTTTTGTGTTTTGCCCACACAAAAATCATAAATCCATGATAAATTGTGCTAAATAAGATTAATTACCTAAATATTTTCCCCATGCTAGCATATAAACATATTAAGTTTTCATTTCTTTTGAAATTCAACAACATTGTTCCATTTGGAAGATTATTTTACTACATAGCATATTTTGCAAATAGCTAATTAGATGTCTTTCTAGCCAAGTAGTGTCATTTATTTGGATCAAGTCAAGATACAGTGATTTTTTCTAACCATTTAAGATAGAATTGGAAATGAATAGCAATTTATACTGCAGCACATTACCCTGATTTTAACCTTTTGAGTATTTTTCTAGTAATTTATCACCAAAATGAAAAATAACTATGATCAATTTTGTTAGAAGCAAACATTAAAGAAATCTATTGAGCAATGTTTTGTTTTTTTTTTTAAATTTTCATTTAAAAAGCTAATCAAAGGTTATCTTGACATTGAGAGAATTCAAACCTATTTCCAAATAGTTTTCCAGAGTTTCACGGCTTTTACTGTAAGTATAATACTATTATTCTTTTCCCATAGAATCATCTAGTGTCCCTGAGTTATTACCACCAGACATGTATATAAACCTGAGGTTCCCCAGTGAAGTGAAGGAGAAACCTTTACCATCCTTTCTGCATGATGCATCTGACTTGGTTAGTGGCCCAATTTACATGTGGTTTAATTATAAGTATGCCATTTGTCTTATCTTGTGTAATACTGTGGGGAAGATTGTAGTCATTTTGTCTCTGAAACAGGAAGTCTCAACTCAAAGTAAGAAGAGTAAACACAGGAAATGATTAAAATGTACTGCTCAAAACACATGCTGTATTCATTATCTTGTTCTTATTTAGAGCGAACATGAATATATCAGTGTGATCGACATTGAAGACAGTGACATCCTTAATGATTTACCCATGATACCTGAGTCAGGAGAAGATGTAGGTACTACAGAGCAAAATGAGAAGTTTGAAATTCCATCTACTGCAGAACTTCACCACAGGGCAGCTTCTGTTACTAATGCAATTCCACCTGAGCTGCTACAGGAGAAAGGTAAACCATTGTATTTTTAAAACAGAAAAAAAGCTACGCATTTTTATTATAATATCTTACCTCCCTACAGAAAATACGCAGCTTTTCCCAACTCACCTCCTGCTTGTTTTCTTATACATCAAAACATTTATAAATTTGACTTCTGTGCTGATTCCTGCCTGCTATAATGTACTATGTATAGCACAGCTATGCCTAATTATTTGCAGTATTTAAACGTTTGCAGTTCACTTGATGGTGTTTGTCCACAATTTTCCTTCTAGACAATCATCCCAAAGATATATCAAGCCAAGTGCAAAAGGAAGATAGACCGGTTTCTTCTAGAGACAGTGTAACTTGGAACATAGTACATGAGGATGCCAGAACTTTTCCTTCTTCAGGGCTGCTGTATAAAGTAGTTAACAAAGAACACTTTTCCACAAAGCAGCGAGAAATGGATATGCAATTACAGATGCTGCAGAATATAACAGAAAATATGGAAGAGGATTTCAGAAATACCAAAATGGTGAGTTCAGACTGCTAATTGTTGTGTCTGAAATGGTTTACTTTTTATTTCATTTAAGTAAAGACAAAATCTAAATTTTCAAATAATGTATTTCAAACTTGCGTAGTATATATTGAGTGAGAATAAAGTACTGTTCTTTTCCATTTAGTGCTGTATTTGTTGGTAGACATGGTTGCTTATAGTTTTCCAAATGCTGGGCAGAATGGTGATGTTACAGGCTGAATATATTTAATTTCCCTATAAGTGGGAAAGTGAAATAGCACAAGACTATGAGTTCAGTTGGAGATCATCTTGGCAAAGGTTTAGCTAAGTTTTACCTCTGCAGAATATTATGTGACTAATTCTGGAAAATGTTCCCATTGATTTAATCAAATATTTGCATTTTTAACATCTTTATAAATCTAAATATATATGTAAATTAAATGCATTTTGGACATAGTGCAACTTAGATACTATAATCCTGATGTTTATAAGATTCTGAGGAAAAAAAATACTTAAAGCAAACTTTGCATGAATATCTGCTATGTAAGTCTCATAAATGCTTTGGAGGTGATATAGTTATGTTATAGTTTTGTTTATAGTTATTTTGTTTTTGTGTTTCATTTATAGCTAGTGAAAATAATAGAAGATTTTGAAATGGCTGCCAATTCAGACATTAATGCTCATCCTTCATTCTCTGAAGATGCTAGCATCATTGGTGATGGTATGTGTACAGTTAACAGAAGGAGAGTAAATTTTGGATTGTATATTAAACTTAATTTTTTTTTAACCGTGAAGTTTAATGCAATTCTGAAAAGTGTTACCTGAATATGAAAAAAAAAAACAAAAACACAAGAGAGAGGAAAAAAAAACAACAAAGGTAGAGGATCTGAGTAATATTATGGGTACTGCTTCAATGTAAATACGTTTGAAAGCATTTGTATAATTTCATCTTTTCCAAAACCATAATGCAGGACCTAAGCATAGGATTTTAAGGATAGTGCATTTTTCTGTTGTATCATAAAATCAAACACGGTGTTTTTGAGGGATTTGTTTGCTGATATAAAAGGATATGAAATTTGTTCAGTTTTCCCTATGTATATAAGGCAAATACTTTTTACATGACTCTCTGGTGGCTATGTAGTTACAATATCTTCTGATTATGTTTAAAGCCTGTATCAGTTCAACTGACTGCTGGGATTGATGCACTGAATATTTTTTTATATACATATATAATAATTGACTATATGTTACATATTTACTTATATATACTATACTGTGCCAAGGAGGAATGTGTTAGGGGTACATGCTTCAGGTCCATTTTACATTCATGCTAAAACAGTCTAATCTACTTATGAACTTAAAGCAAAGCCAAGTGGTAGAACTAAATTGTGGCTATATCTGTATTTATACATAAGATTATATTTAAGATGTCTGTTAGCCTCACACAAAGTAACTCATAGTTCAGTCTTTTTGTTCACGTGTACAGGTCTGGTACATATATTGCAGCTCTCATAGAGTACTCATAGGAAGTGCTCTCATAGGAAGGTATGACTGATCTCTCAGCAAATGTATTAAGCTGTTGAAAATTTTAACTTAAAATTGTTTTAGGCTGGACACATAAGCTAAATATGCCACTAACATCTAAGAGTGATTGCATTTTTTTTTTCCATTGGCCTGTATTAATTACACTTTTTTTCATTGGATCAGAACATTGCATGAGGGCCATGATTTCTGAAGATGGGGGTGTTGAAAAGGAGAGCCTAAGACCTGAACATCCTATACCCGATTATACTGCATTGGAATTGCACTCTTCTGCTTCTACAGCCTCTGCTTCTAACTTTCCCAGTGGCATAAAGTCATCTTCTGGTATAATTTTTAAAGTTTACTTTTCTCTTTTCCTCCATTTAAAAATAAGCAGTCCCTTTCTTCCTGCTGTAGTACTTGCTTGTTGCTGTTATGTAATGCCAGCAAGCTCATAAACATCAGTTCACGGATGTTTATTCTCGTGGATATTTATTATTCTGGTCAGCATATTTTCCAGTCTTTCTAGATTGCATTATTTAGAATAGGCTTCATGTATCTGCATTGATAATGAGTTTATATGTCACCTGGCAATACAGTATCCCTCAGTTATGAAGACAGTTTGGCAGTACATTACACTTGCACTTGAATTCACCCTGTTACTGAAAGAAAATGAATAACTTTGGGTCTATTTCAGAAACCCTTCACTGTGTTGATTTGTAGTTATTTGCTTAAGTGTTACCCTGAATAGGCACAGTGCCACAGAACACCCATACTTTCCTCCCAAAGCTGTCTTTATCATCTCTGGCATCTTCCTGTGTTTAAGAGAGATGAAATCTCAATTAAACCCAGCCCACATAAGAAAAATAAATGTTTTTTGTTTTTGTTTTTAATCACTGTATAGTAACTATTGTTTATGTCCTAAAGTGTTATCTTATGAGGTCCCATTTATTTTGCAAACTGACAGTATGTTGATTTTTGCAAGTCTGAAGACTACAGTAGCATTAGAGGAGGAGTAAAAATCAGTACTCCCTATTCTTGATGTCATATTTATCTCTATGTTGCCTGTATTGTTTGTTTTCAAGCTTCTAAAAATTATATATAGTTTTTACAGATAAACATGCATTTGACTGTCACATTTGCAGAAATCTTTCTTAATAAAGAGTTAAAACATGGTTCCTATATCTGCACATAGCAGAATTAGATATCAAATGATGTGCACAGACACACAAACTTTATAAACAATAATACATTTATAGTTTTCCTCTTTAAATATAAACTACTTACTTGCAAGCTAAGAAAACTCTAGGTGATTCTGAGTTGCAATTGGAATTTTTTGAGAGATTACAGATTAATTTAGGAAGAAGATAGTGCTCTTGCTTCCAAGACATCCACAGGGTTATTTAGCCATGTTTTTTGAATTCCAGCAGTTCTTACCCTGGCTTTTTAAAGTAAGTGGAAATCATTCATTTTCCATAAAAAGTTGTACAATTAATTGGAACAGATCCGTTCCAAGTAGTTGGAACTCAATAGCCTCATTGGGGCAGGGCTGAACACTTACTGTAGTGACCTTGTCTTCTTAGCAAAACTACTTCTGTCAGTCAGGTTAAGAAATTAATAAATGTTCTCTGACGACTGTCTGTTAATCTGGTAGTAGATGACATGCTCTCACACAGGTTATTAGGCCTAGGTACGTTAGTATGTAAGTATAATTAGTTTATTTTTAATGTCAGCACATTCAGGTTGATATATATTATCCCACAGGCTGTTTAACATGTTATTAGCCTGTGTACAAGTGCAAGGTTTTTATTAACAAAGGATGTTTCTGTTTCAGGCTTTCTCATAGGCAGAGAACTACGTGATGATAGGTATGTATTTTGACACTGGTTTTGTTGAAAATTTGTTTACTACCAATAAGGGAATTGTCCAGGTGGAACTGTCTCATAAAAATCTAGGCATCTATTTGAAAATGGATAAAAGCTTTTGTGTTAATTAGTTTGAGGCATTTGTTCTGATGTCAGCAGTGCCTGTTACATTTGTTTAACACGAAATCTGCAGAACCATTGAAAGTTGCTTTCTAGTTGCAAGTAACAGAGCTGTTAATGTAGATGCTGCTAATGTCTATGCACATTTATTATTCCTCCTATCTGCAAAATACTGGTTTTGAATGAGTGCATGTAACTGCTGCTAATAGTCATCTACTGAGGCAGGCTCTCACTTGAAAGTTTTTGGAGAGTTACTGTATCAAAAACGTGAAGCATCATACTGAAGATTTCAAAACTGGGTTGATCGCACGCGTTAGGCAAAATGGGCTGACATACATATTTTTTTATTGTTGCTAACTGCTTTAATGTTCTAGATTCAGCTTTGCAGTAGGAAACAGTAGCTGGCTTCCCTTTCTTCCTGGTCGTTTTGCTTAGTTACCTACCTACCTTTATCAAGTTTTTCTTCAAGCATAGCAGTAGAATGAATGCCTTAGTTTATTATATAGCTATTTAAAGTCAAAATGCTTGTTTTGTGTTGTGAATGCAGATTAGGGAGTGATTGCATAACCTGGAGGATGCGTATGAGGCAGTAAATTTTAGTAGATGGTGATTTTACCCAAAGGAATCTTATGAATTTATTGTAGCATGTAATGGTAAACTACATCTGATTTAGTTTTTATTGAAAGCAACTGATTAAAAGAGAGGATAGAAATGAGCAGAATTTAGGTAAAAACATTCTCTCACTCACATTGATTCTTGCTTGGACAGTTGGGTTTGGAAGTTGAGAGCTGGGGTTCCTGAAACAGGTAGCATCCCACAGCTTCATCTCAGCATGCTCCTGGATTTCTGAGCTGTCAGTATTAGCCTCCCCTGGACCAGCCATGTGGAGGTCAGGCAGTCTGTCTCTGTCTGGGGCCATGTTTCTTGATGGTTTATTCAGACCTGTCTTCTCTGATGTTAGTCAGGTCTCACTCATTCTGCCCCATTCACCTTAGGGAGAAAGTTGGCAGAAGTGCATGTGCTGGCAGTGAAGCTAAGGTGACAGCTGGTAACTTTTTAAAAATTGCTCATCTATACATGTTATCAATGTATTCCTTGTTTGCGCTAACACAGTGAGATGTAGAAGGAAGACAATTATCTAAAGGATTCTGGTAAAACAACCTGAGTATTCTCATTTTGAGCATAATAGGAAGGTTTTTTAGCTTTTCTTACAGGCATATACTATTTCAAATCAGTAACATTTTTTCTGCTGCCTAATGTTAAGTTCTTTAGAAGATCCCTTGCAAATTACTGATTTGAATAGTGTTACTGATATCATTAGTGGTGTTGTAGTAGAAGATGACATCTCTCCATTGGAGTGGGGCTTTACAAAACTGTCAGCTAAGAAAACCTCTAGGTAATAACGTCTGTTTTTCATTATCTGTTGGTCAAATAATTTTAACCCCAGTTATTCTTCTCATAGCATACACCCTGTAAACAATGGAGGCAAGCATGCGAGTTGAGTTGGTGTCAATGGGACTCATAATAGAACTGTTTAATGACCACTGTTTTACTATCCATTATTGTCGAAAGTGCCAGTTGTTTTTGTGTGTTTTTTTTTGTTGTTGTTGTTGTTGTTGTTGTTGTTTTGTTTTTAATCCTTGGTTTTAAAATTATTTCCTTCCTACTCACTTGTTCGTTCTGCAAGTGATAAGCTGGAGCACAGGTCTGTACAGACATCAGAATCAGCTCAGACAAGGGCAGGAGCCTTCTAAAACAGTTCTGATAGACAAAATTTTCTTGACAGTGGCTGACAGAGCAGCTTCAGAAGCTGAGCTGGTCATTCTTGCCTCCATGCTGGAGATTTCTTTGCCTTTCTGGCTATTAGTTATAAAATCAGCTGTGTTCTTTCCTGATATAGATTGAAATTACAGCTGTTTCCTACTCCTGTTTCTAATATTATTTGCTTACAAGGCAGAATTGCAGCTGTTGAGGATGACAACATGTCCAAACATTTCTTGAACTCCGGCAGCTTGGCGCAGTGACCACAGTCCTGGGGAGCCTGTCCCAGTGCCCGACCACCCTCTGGGTGCAGAACCTTTCCCTAACACCCAGCCTGACCCTCCCCTGTCCCAGCTCCATGCCGTTCCCTCGGGTCCTGTCGCTGTCCCCAGAGAGCAGAGCTCAGCGCCTGCCCCTCCGCTCCCCTTGTGAGGGAGCTGCAGGCCGCCATGAGGCCTCCCCTCAGCCTTCTCTGCTCTGGGCTGAGCAAACCAAGCAACCTCAGCCACTTCTTACATGTCTTGCCCTCTAGACCCTTCACCATTTCTTTAGCCCTCCTTTGGACACTAACAGTTTTATGTCCTTCTTATATTGTGGCACCCAAACCTGCACACAGTACGGAGGTGAGGCCACGCCATTGCAGAGCAGAGCAGGACAATCCCTTCCCTCGACCAGCTAGCAATGCTGTGCCTGATGGACCCCAGTATATGTGTGGTCCTTATGGTTGCCAGGGCACACTGCTGGCTCATGCTCAACTTGATGTTGATGAGAACCCCCAGATCCATTTCTGCAGGACTGCTCTCCAGCCTCTCATCTCACAGTCCGTACACGCATCCAGGCTTGTTGCCCTGTCCCAGGTGCAGAATCTAGCACTTGTTCCTGTCAAACTTCCAAATTTCTGGGTTTTGCCCAGATCTCTAATTTGTCAAGATCTCTCTGCAAGGCCTCTCTACCCTTCATGTAGTCAACATCTCCTCAACAGTTTCAGTGCTCTTATCTGAATGCAACTAACAAAGAGAAGAAAAGTTTTAGGAAACATCTTGGAAATTACTTGCGTACCAATATTTATATGAAGTAGAATTTTACAGAAGAGTTTCCCATCTGGGAAATTTCAGAATTGAGTCAGAATTTTGAATGGATTGCGGTATTTTTTGTCATCTGTGGTTGTCATTTTTTGCAATTTAAAGAACATGCTAGATCATTTCTCATTTATATGTACTTTCAGGATTCATGATTCTGCTTCTGGACATTCTAAAAAAACAGAAAAGGAGAAGAAAGAGATACAAGCATGGATGAGAAGAAAACAAAAGGAAAGAATGAGAGAATATGTGAAGAAACTTGATGAACAAAGACAGAAAGAGCATAATCCATTCCATTTAAGAAAGAATATGGTAGGAACAATGGGTATCTTGAAGAGTAACTGTTATGTATTTCACACTTGTTCAGATTAGGTTAGATAAAGGCTGCCAGTATTTTTTTGCCATTTTAATTTTGCTTTTTGTATATGTTTTATTTTATTGCAACTGGCTGTATGCATGTTAGAAGTGATCAGTAAGCAAATACACCAGTGTTCCTCACAGTCTTCAGTAATGATGGTGGCAATTGTGACCTGACCCCAAGGTCAAAATTCAGGATTTGTTGACCCTTGACTGTAATGGAAACAGCTGTAACATTCACTGATAAAAGATGTATTTTGTTAGGGACTGGGAGCTACAGGAGTTACAAAGATATGTTTAAGCCTTGTTTCATACACCACCACTCCACAAAAACAAACAAAAAAACACAATGAGTTTAAAAAGCAGAGTTCAGAAAGTAACATCTGTTATGACAGTGAGACAATGATAAAATATTGAGGTCAGCCCTCCTTGTGCTTAACACACACAGATGTTTGTGCAATTATGGAGGGTCAGCAGAAATGTCAGCATATCTTAAGTACTTAATGAATTTTCTTTGTCAAAGGCTCTTTTCAATACAGGCCCAGAAAACAATTCCTTCCCTTCTAGATTTTTTATTTTTATTTTTAAATTTTAATTAATAGAATCACATTTATGGCCTGATGCATCTCTTCTGAGCTGCACTTTCCTGGACTAACTGAAGAAAACAAAGGTTAAAAGTAGTTCAGAAATAATTTCCCAACCTGTATTAAGTCATAAAATAAGCATTTGTCACCTAGATACTTTCAAGACCTGAAAAGACACAATTAAGTAGGGGGAATCTCCAGGTTTATAGGAGATGAGACCTAGCAATAGCAATTGTATTGCATACTTTTTACTGATAAACTTGCTGTAAATTCTTTAGGGTGAAGCTATACTAGGTTTAACTCCTGAGGAGCAAATATGTAACATGCAAAGGTTTCCCCTTAGTTCTTCTTAGGTTTTCTATTGACTGTTAGAAACAATAGCAGATCTCATCAGAGTTGTCCCAGACTTCTCTTTTGTACATGTATAAAAAGAAGTGATACAAAGAAAATGTGCGTTGGCTTACCTGTACTTCTCTCCCT
Organism: Oxyura jamaicensis; assembly: GCF_011077185.1. Taxonomy (NCBI): domain Eukaryota; kingdom Metazoa; phylum Chordata; class Aves; order Anseriformes; family Anatidae; genus Oxyura; species Oxyura jamaicensis. The sequence continues at coordinate 12,998,791 of NC_048926.1, read as the reverse complement.
CTCCTGTGTAGTCAACCCATAAACATATGCTTGATGCTTCCATTACAGATTTTTCCCTCAAATTCACTAGATGGACAAAGTCTCAGCTTTGTTTATTTTTTTTTAAATTGTACTCCAGCAAACAGAACAAAGTGCAACCCTGTCCTGATTTTTTAAATTAAGTACTTTCAAGAAAATAACTCGTTAGGAAGTTGAGCGCAAGGACAAATTTTGGGCCTCACAGTGATGACATTTTAGGATTAAGGCATGAGCTATGGAAAGTGGGACTGCAGGCTTTCAATGTATTTTTAGAGCTTGGAAGTTTATAGGGGCAATCTTAACTCAATCCCATGGTTAGGGCTATATGCATTCACATTGTTTTTCATTCTGGAGAGTGTTTTAAGCAGTAACTTTCAGGTCAGGTATATCTAAACTTTGAGATTGATGGAATGGAATGAGACCACAACGCAAAATAAGTTAATGATTGTTTTACTTTCTCCACAGCATTGTAGTCCTACTTCAAAGGATATTAAATTATTCCAGAAGAAGAAGGAAGAAAAAGACAAGTAAGTTGCTATATAGGTAACTTTTGGAATTCTTATTACCAACTTTCCAGTCTTAAGAAGAAGTAGTATTAACTACCTTGTCTGTGTGAAATTTCAGATACAAATGGAATTTCAACAAAATGTGTAAACAATTCATGTTTGCATTACCATTTAGGACAAAGTCTGAACACCTTTTATCCTTGCCTGTATTTTTCACTTTCAAAAGATATATATTTATTTATTTATATGTATATGCATATATGTTTATATACATACATACACACATATATGATTTTGGCAACACTGACTCATGCTTTCTGTCAAAACTATTATTAATAAATGCTTTAGCTTTTTGCAAGTTATCTTGAAAGGGTTAGTATGTGTTCTCTGAAACTGTAAAAATACAAATTTATTTATTTTTTTTGGTTACCAAGTAGACTTACAAGCCTCACAAGCCAGCTGCAATTAAATCATAGAATCATAAAATGCTTTGGGATGGAAAGGGCCTTAAAGATCATCTAGTTCCAACCTCCCTGTCATGGGAGGGGACAATGAGTGGTAACATGAATTCATACATAATATCATGGTTCCATTTTTCCATAGAGTGCTGTTCTCTGAACATCACAGTATGAGAGTATCACAAGCGCTTTCTCTGATGAATGAAATGTTATCTGAAACAGTGTTGTTACCTGCAAGTGAACACAGACCATTGCCCAGGACAAGATCTCCTCAAGAGTGTAAAAAAAGGCACATGATGTCTGCTAGAGGGTAATGAATTTTAAGCATTAACCGTATACTAATGTTTTGGCTTCTCTACAACACTTCAGATTTGTCTGCAATTTGTAGTGCTTGTTATAGGGATTAGCATGAGGGAAACTTTATGTTCTGGCAGAATCAAAGATACACTTTGGGTGGATCAGAGGAGTCTTGGCTTTCTGTACCAATCTCTGTAAATGTGCCAGAGCAAATCCTGGAGGGAGCCTTAAAAATGCATTTTTTGCACAGAAATGGACAGCTCTAGAGTCAGAGCTATAAACAATGTCCTAACCCCTTTCACTCAGCAGCAATCAGGTACATTGAATATACCCAATAACATAGCTAATGATCTCAGTAGCATCCAGTAACAAGCAAGAAGGAAATAAAAATACTACTTTGCACACACCTAGACTAAATAAATTGGTGTTTGGAAAACTCTAGATTTACTGGCTTCCTTTTTAATTTAGGAAATAAATTTGTCTAGAGTTTTAGCGATTCTTTGTTTTGAACACAGGTGCTTATTACCTTCTGAAGAGATATTTGTATTTGAGTATTACAAATTGGTAAATGTATTCTTCTTGATGGCTTTAATGTCATATACATAAAATCACAGAATGGTTTGGGTTGGAAGAGACCTTAAAGACCATCTAGCTCTAACCCCGTCATGAGCAGGGACACCTCCCACCAGACCAGGGTGCCCAAAGCCCCATCCAGCCTGGCCCTGATCACTGCCAGGGATGGGGCATCCACAGCTTCTGTGGACAACCTGTTCCAGTGCCCCACCGCCCTCTGAGTAAAGGTTCTTCCTTATATCTAATCTAAATCTACCCTTTAGTTTAAAGCCATTCCCCCTTGTCCTATCGCTACACTCCCAGAGAGTGTTCTTCCCCAGCTATCCTGTAGATAGACCCCCTTTTAGGTACTGGAAGACTGCTATAAGGTCTCCCTGGAGCCTTCTCTTCTCCACACTGAACAACCCCAACTCCCTCAGCCTGTCTACATAGGAGAGGTGCTCCAGTTCTCCGAGCATCTTTGTGTTTCTCCTCTGGACTTGTTACATTATACAGGTGTATACTGCAGTATCCTTTTTCTTCCTCTACAACTTTGTTTTCCAGAGTAATAGGAGGAACTGGGTACAGTTCAGATAATCCTGTAAATTCCAGACTTAAATGTTTCTGCATTTTTTAAAAAATAGGTAAAGTTCCAGGATAGATAATTCAACTGAATGCAGTCAGCGCTGTACAGAGCCTCCTGGTGTGTAATGGTGTAGTGGTACCAGCCCTACCAAAATCAGAAGTGCTATGGGAAGTCATACCGAAAGCCACCTTAGGGATGGCAGTAACTTCTAATAAATTATAAATTAAAGCTTTTTGTTAGACCTAAACTGGTTCTTTGTAAAGCCAATTTCATTGTCTTCACTGCACTTTGGACTCTGTTGGGGCTTACTGGCCCAACAAGCACTGTGTGATACTGATGCTCAGCTAAATGGGCTGTGATTTGCATGTCCTTTCTGCCTTGTCTGAATATGCTCTGTGAGATGCAGTTTGTGTGGATGAATGATAATAAGTACATATTTATGTGTATTGTATTTTTTTTTCTTGCTTTAGAGGGCATCCAAAGACTCATGGTCTTTCAGAAAGGAGCAGAGCTGCTGCCAAACCCAGCTTTGGCCAAAAAGATCATCATTTTACCCCAACTCTTGGTTTAACAAAGCCTAAGGGTAAGAACAGAACTGCCTTAATGAAGGCACATACTGCAGATGTTTTTAAAAGTTACTACTTGATTTTGTTAGGGAGGAGTTTTAACACCCATGTAGAAAATCATACTCAAAGTGCTGGCAGTTTCTTGTCCTCAGTATTTTGAAGCTGTGCTCTCATTGACATGTCAAATGATAGGCGTTGCCTTTCTTTGTCATCTCTTTCTAAATTCAAAATAGCTTAATTTTGCTATAGTGAGAGTACTGTGTAATCCAGGAAGCAATTTCATAGATGAAAATTTTGAAGCATCTTTGGGTAGACTTGGCCTAACACATCTAATACTGGAAATGATTCTTTGTATTTGCAGGACATGGAAATCTACTTTTACAGAGAAGTACAGTCAGAGGAAGAATGAGAAATACTGCAAACGGTCCTGTTAATTCCAGACGCTGTAAGTTACAAAGAGCAATGACATATTGCTGTTCAGCTACATAATGCAGTGGAAAAATAAGATACATGTTCATGCCTGGATAAGGTTTACACAACAGAGTCCTCAGATACAGCATTAGTTTTAGAAGTGTAAAAGTTTCTTTTTTTTTTTTTTTTTTTTTTTTGCCACATACAAACTGTTTTTAGTTAGAGTTTGTGAAATATTTGAATTGTCCCTGCTAATCTTCTGAAAGGTTTTAACCAGATGGCAGTTTCACGATTCCTAAAGCATATGAGCTGGGTTTCAGTGGTTCCCTGAAACAGTCATTAGGAAAACATGAGACTAGGCTCTTTTTTCCAACAAAAACCCACAGAGCATTAGTACTACCATACACAAGTATTGTGCTACTTCCTTACCTTTCTATCCTGCTTACTTTCTGAGCTCTGTAAACTAAGAATTCTCTTTGCTGTCCCTCCGTAGCTTATCTATTTGAGGTTTGTTTTCAGGTTTTTGTTGACGTAATGTTAGTGGAAGAATTGGACTGAACTTGCTTTAAAAAAAAATAAAAGTTTAAAGTTGTAGTGATCCTTTTTCCTTTATATCTATCTGCATAGGTCTGGATCCACAGAATAATTTATTCACATAAATGTTTCCTCCTAATCACATTCTTTAAAAGAGTCAAGACAGATTACACAAGCAAAATTTCTGAAAAGACAGAAAAAGATTAAGGAAAGAGTTTATTAAGTCTGAAACTTAGGAAACTTAGGAAACTTAGGTGGGTAGATTTCATTCTTGCCTACACCAAAGTCAGGACAGTGGCATAATAGAGAACCTATTAGGCTAGCCAAATGTCAGTTTATTTGTTGTCAATGCAGGAAAGGGAGAGAAGCAGTGGTAAAACAGCTAGGTGTTTTTTCTAAATTGTTCACTCACCTGTGGAAAATGATTCTCTGTTCAAATATTCTCTTTTTAAACACATTCTGAAAAGTACAAATTGATCTGTCTCTGATTTCATGTCACCTTCTTAATTGTGTTTCTCTGATACATTCACTAAAACTGTCTACTAAGTTGCATATATATATTTTTTTTTTAAATCTGAGTTTTATGTAGTTTCAGTCCTCTGCTAAATAAAACAGCCATGTCCCTTTTGAGGGATTGCACTACAGAATCTGGATGCTACTACTATAGTCTTATTCAGCTTCATGTTCTGCACTGGAAAGACAGGGTGAGCCTTGGAGAGGTCAGCAGCATTTTCTAGCCACATCAGTTCAAGATAAAACAGCATACTGTTGTTACACACATTTTCACTCTTAGAACTTGGAGCTTCTGTTCTTGGGGAAGTTTAAAGACATGCAGAAGAAAATAGGAAGAAATATTACAGTATTATTGTTGGCTTGTTTTCTCCTCAGCTGCTGAGTACGGAGTCAGCAGAACACCAAAACAAAAGCCTCCACATGTTGCCATAGCAGTTCAGACAGAAGGAACTGATCATGATTCTGATCGAGATATAGAAAGCCCTTGGACTGTGCCTGATGACATCCAAAGAATACTTCAAGATTCTCATGACACTTTGTTTCCGGTAAGAGGTCTGCTTATTCTAGGAATGTTGTGATACCTGCTGTATAGCACTGGTCCTTTGTTTACTTCTGCTGTATTTAAAATGTGTTTCTCTGCTCAGTGTATGGGTGGGATAGAAGCAGAGGGGACTGGTGGTGATTCAACACAGATAAGTTGTCTCTCTACAAGCAAGTAATTATTGTGGGCCTTCCAAATGAATGTTCTTCATAACAACTGTAAGGCAGGTTGTCTGTCCAGGCTGCAGACACTAGGGAGCACATGTAAACAGGATCATAACTGGTGCTTGTTGCAGAATGATCAGGTACATAACTTGATTAGGTCATGTTTGAAATAGCAGGAATATTTCTGCTGGCTGCACAGGGGACTTGTCCAAAAATGATATACAGTGTTTCAGCTCATCCTCTTTTCCTCCAGCAGGACTCTGCACGTCATACTGTTAGTTTCTCTCCTGTTGGCGTTAACAACACCGATGATGTTTCTGAAAGCACAGAGAGTATCCTCAGCAAACTGGACTGGAATGCAATTGAGGCTATGGTAGCAGATGTGGAAGACACATGAACAAAATTTCTCAGCCATTGCACACTTTCAAAACAGTTGCTGGTGATTTTGTTTTTTTAATAATCACTTACTTCTACTTAAAATGGATCAAGGCTTTTATTGATTATCTTCTAAGTGGCACAGAAACTCACTGCTTACTGTCTTGCCTGGATGAAATTCAATCCTTTAATCTGTAGTTTGCTTTCTAATATGTCTTCAACTCAACAACAACTAAATATAGTTGGTAAATGCAGACCTGTGGTCTTAATTAAAAATAAATAAATAAATCTGGGTCAGTTATTTTGCCCCTCTCAAACACATAAAAAGTTTTGTTCTATTTCAGAACACTGCACAACTGTTTTACATTTTTATTTAATATTTAACATTACTATTGATAAAGTGAATTTGTAACTCAACAATTGTGATTAGCTGCTTTAATAAAAGTGGGTTTATTAGTTTCTTATGTAAAGTGATTTACACGCAGAGCACTGTTACTACTGTGTACCACTGCCTGCATATGCACTACCCTAATATTTTAAACCCAGCTTACTCATATAATAGATTGGAGAACTCTTAAAACAATTTGAATGATAGACATATAAATAGGCAGCAATAAAGTAATATAGACATCTGTATAAGACACTACAAAGGACAAGCTACTGAGGTAAAGAAAAAAATAACATTATATAGTATGGATGAACAGCAGTCCTGTTAGAGCTCTTTCAGCAGTCACCAGGTATTTGTAGCAAAAAATCCCCTATGTTCAGTGCCCATAAACTATTTGTAATAGTCCAACAAGATGCAGTGGTGGTGGCTCTTTCACAAGAGGAGAAGTTTTTATTTCTGCGGTGAAAATTTATGATTTTTTCATGGAAGTTAACAGTATGTTAACTTCCAGTTGTTAATTAACTGTCACCCAATACTATAATTGTTTAAAAAATGTACATTTTTTGCCTGTTTCAGAGTACCACTGCATCTGGGCAAACATCAAGAAATGTGCTTCAGCGAAAGCCTGTTACAGGATTACAGACATAACAAGATAGACATGCCAGTTTCTGTATTCTCAGAGATCAAAATTGGCTGTGTACTTCTAGGAGTTCCCACAATCTGCATCTGCTTGTTCCAAGGGGCGCCTAGAGTGCAAGACACAGTGCAGGTAGTGACCATCTCTAAATTAAAAGGGCAAGTACTTTCAAGGAGCCGGTCCAAAGTATGGAACTGTGGCTTTATACAAAGTCTCAAATTGTCTTTCCCCAAGGTGGCACTAAGTACATTATCAGTGGAAAAAAAATTTGCAAAAACCTATTTTAGCCCCGTATGAAAGTCTCTTTATGGTCACAGCCACCTGTGAGAAGGAAAAGAATGTAGTCAGGGACAAGACAGTCCCTCATAAATTGAAGGCTTTTGAAAACTGTATCAGACTCGGCCATTTTTCAGATGCTAGTTACAGCATCACATTTGTTAAATGCTAATGCATAGGCTGCACTGCAGAAATATATCAAAAGCAATGATTAAAAAAAAAAAAATCACTCTGCACACAGAAAGGGATAATCAACAAATGGAATGGTTTGCTAGCAGCTGAGTTAAACATTACAAAGACAGTGCACCTGCTAACCCCTAAAAGGCCTTTACTTGTTCATAAAGACCGTGACAGTAGCTCAATGAAGATCAAAACGTTCAGTTAAGATGGGGGAATGGAGTGGGGAGAGAGTTCAGAAACAAGCCACAAGAATTCAATTTATAAGTAAGCTATTGAAAATGTTCAAAGGACCTTTACAGTCTCTTTGCATTTACCCTAATACTGTATTGGGTTGATGTAGCAAGGCCATGGTGGGGAGGGAGGAGGGGGGAGGGCATGCAGGGGTGGCCTCTGCCCAGCAGCTGCCCCAAGTCAGACCAGAGCCAGCTCCAAAAGGGACCCAGTGCTGGCCAGAGCCAAGCCAGTGAGTGATGCTGATTGGGCCTGTGGGAGAGTGGATTGAAGAAAAGGACAAAACAAAACAAAACAAAACAAAAAAAACCCTGCTACAGCAGCTGGGAGATAGATAGGAGTGAGAAAGAGCCATGCAGCCTCCAAGGTCAGTGCAACAGGAGGGCACTGACCAGGGGCCTCTCCACAGTCACGCAGCAGCAGTTCCCCTGCGGGCTGTGGAGAGGCCCCTGGTGGAGCAGGCTGTCCCCCTGCAGCCCATGGGTCCCACATGGAGCAGATCTCCACGCTGCAGCCCGTGGAGGAGCCCCCGGTGGAGCAGGTGGATGTGGCCTGAAGGAGGCTGCGGCCCATGGAGAGCCCCCAGAGGAGCAGGCCCTGGGCCGGAGCTGCAGCCCGTGGAGAGGAGCCCACGCAGGAGCAGGGGTCTGGGGGGAGCTGCCGCCCGTGGGGGACCTGTGCTGGAGCAGTTTGCTCCTGGGGGATGGACCCCGTGGTACGGAGCCATGTGGGAGCAGTTCTTGAAGAGCTGCTGCCAGTGGGCAGCCCCCGCAGGCTCAGTTCGGGGAGAACGGCATCCAGTGGGAGGGACCCCACAGCATAGGGGATGAGAATGACCAAGAAGGAGTGGCGGCGAAGAAGTGTCAGGGACTGACTGTATCCCCCATTGCCCTGCACTGCAGGTGGAAGAAGGTGCATGGGGGAAGGTGGTTTTGGTTTGCTTTTAGTTTCTCACTGCCCTACCTTGTTAGTGATAGGCAATAAATTACATTAATCTTCCTATGCTGAGTCTGTTTTGCGTGTGATAACAACTGTTAAGTGATCTCCCTGTCCTTATCTCAACCCTTGAGCCCTTTTCATCATTATTTTCTCCTCCTTTCCCTTTGAGGACAGGGAGTGAGAGAGTGGCTGTGGTAGAGCTCAGTTGTATATCAGGGTAAAACCACCACAAACACTTTACTGTTTGGGGTGGTGCAGCACTCTCAAATACAAGTGAAAGCAAGTATTTGCCCCTTACTGAAGGGTTGCAGGAGTAAGATGGTTCATCCACCTTCTTCAAGGGATACATCTCCAGATACTAAAGAAAAAATGCAAACATTTTTACATAAAAGGAAATCCTTTAACTCCTGATACATGGCATCCCAAATCACTAAAACAAGTGCAAGGAGACAGTTCAGAGACCTCTTAACAACAGCATCCTTACCTCTAAACTTCCCCTTTCTCTGAGACACGATGGAAAACAATGCCTGGGCAAAGCTGAACCTGCAGAGTCACAGTAGTATGAAAAAGCACACCTACGCACAGGACTAGAATCATGGAGACTCATCTATCTCTTAACCCTGCTGCTCTCACAGACTCAAGAGAAGTTTTCTTGTACATTCTCTTTTCGTATGATGACTTTTTTTTTTTTTCTTACAGCCCAAGAGGAAATTTTTAGTAGGTCTTTTTCAGAGCAAAGCAGATAGATACTATTTTTTCCTCTGCAATGACACTCTAAATGAAATTTTAAAATACACTTTAAGAAATAACTCCAGTAGGTGTCTGTTCATAAAAGCTATACGAATCAAATAAATTAAAACCCTTTACATCAACTCCTAAAATGATTGCATTGTTTTAGAAACAAAATTTAAAATATTTTTTCTCTGATGTCTCTATATGAAATGCAACTGTAAGTATATATACAAATGCTACTTGTTTTTTGTTTTAGTTGCCTTACTATTACCTGAAGATCTTATGATCAAAGCATTGCAAGGCTCTCTTGCAGGATTGAAATAGAAATTAATACTTAAAGTCAAATGCAAAGGGTTAAGATTCTCAACAAACCCCCCCAAATGCAGAAACTATGGAATGTAACAAGGCAGTTGGTAAATATATTTTTCCTTCTTTATTCAGCTTGCTCCTTTTCTGCTAGTTTGTTTTGAATGCCTCATATTTACCATGCATTTTTTTCTTCTTTCCTGTCAGACTCTTACCTCTTTAGATATAAAGCCTCCCCTTCATTTGCAGTCTGATATTCGTTTTGAGAGGCTTCCTCTAGGCTCAGTTTTCCTATATAATTCTCTGCTACTGTCTTCCCATGAGTTCTATAATTGCACATTCTGACTCACAAAAGGCCTCTCTCTCCTCCTGCCAGCCAAGAAAACAGCAATTTTCTTTCTTATTGATCATCAGATTCTCCTGCAGATGTGCCTTCCACAGGGCAGTTTTCCAAGGCATGAATGATTCTCCAGGGAGTCTCTCTGGACCCGTAACAATACGAGCACAACTATGTCCTGCGGGCAGAAAATTGGAAAGAACAAAAGTAGATCAAAACCAAGGCAAATGTATTAGAGGAAAACAGAGCGATTGACAAGCATTTCCAATAAACAATATCATAGAATCACAGAATATCCTGAGTTGGAAGGGACCTGCAAGGATCATTGAGTCCACATCCTGGCTCCACACAGGGCCACCCCAAAATCAGACCATATTTCTGAGAGCATTGTCCAAATGCTTCTTGAACTCCAGCAGGCTCAGTGCTGTGACCACATCCCTGGGGAGCCTGTCCCAGTGCCCGACCACCCTCTGGGTGCAAAACCTTTCCCTAACCCCCAGCCTGACCCTCCCCTGTCCCAGCTCCATGCCGTTCCCTCGGGTCCTGTCACTGTCCCCAGAGAGCAGAGCTCAGCGCCTGCCCCTCCATTCTTCCCCACCTAGATTATTCCCAAAAACTTGGCAACAGCACTACACGCAACTCTTCTAAAATTTAGAAATTGTTTCACACTTTTGTTTACAGACGTGTCTCTGTTGCACAGCAAACATGGAATGTTCTTTCAACAGGGAAAGGAGAATCAAAAGGCAGAGAATCAAAATAAAAGTAAGTTTCCTTATAACAGCAATTTCCTCACTTGCTAGTGTTCCTGGGAAGCAGAAAGAAAACATTTCTCATTTTCCCCAGGTTAAAAAGTAAATGTAATGATCCTGAACAGCAGTAACTGGGCCTGTATCTGGAAATGCTTGCACAGAAATAGTACATTTAATATCCCATGCCTAACAAGCTTTACACAAACATCAGTGATTCCAGTTACACTCGAGAGAAGTACAGCCTGACACATGTGCTCTCTGTCATGTAATTTCCAGGGTAAGGGAATTTCATACAGCTTTGGGTTTGGGATTGTTTTTTCTGTTCTTTTTGCTTTCTTGAAAGTGAACTTACCATGGGAAACGTTCAATAGATTCTCAAATCGGTTGCTTGTTTCTCTAAGGAATACAAAGATATAATTCCCCTCCCCCTCTGAAGATTAAAAGAAAAGCTTTCAATGCCCATGAAATTGCTCTCTCACACGCAGCAATTCTCCAGATAGCAATGTGTTGGTTGATAGCCCAGACCTGAGAAAAGCGTAGATGAAAGACTTCAAAGAATTGTTAGCCTCCCAAACTTACATCCTTAATGGTAAACGGCCATGACACCTAGAGTGAAGACTAGTGGAGGGAGAAAACTGCCTAGTTCTTTGCTTTCTTCGGCAAGGACACAAAGAGAAGCCTTCGTAACTGAGACTTGAGGAAAAAATATACACAGATTTCTCTCTTGTGCCATGAGGCACATCTCTTAAGAAAGATCTTCGGACTTAAGCCTTGTTTTTGTTTTGTTTTCGTAGTAGTAATTTGTCATTGCTATTGGATTGGATGCAAACCAGTTCAGATTTGTGATGCTGTGAACAAAAGCTCTTTTTGCAAAATGCAGCTGACAAAATCTTCCCTAACCATGAGTTTTCAAAAATCATCGAGAGAAGAAGAATACGGCCCAGTGGTATGTGGACAGAGAGGGATGCAAGCCACCATCTGTTATTCTCTAATCAGACTAGAGCAGGTCCCTACAGCCAGAATCGTGAATGGTGCAGGAAGCTTCCTTCCATTGTCCAGGCTGTTGACAGGTTTGTTGTTTCAAATCACGTTGTGTGTTTTAGCGCATGTAAATGTGGCTCCTGGTGTAAGGAAACAGGTAGTCACTCTAACAAATCTGGCATTCCCTATTTCCAGGCTTTCGGTGAAGCCTCAAGAGCTCTATCAGCAACACTTTGATGTTTGCAGATGCTTTTGTGATGTAGATTGGCTACTCTTAGTTAGAAATACAAGATGCAGCCACATCTGCAATGCTCTGCTGACAAGAAGTTTAGGATTATCTTAAAATCCTTAATGTGGGGAAGGTGGTTACACTGGTGTTCCTGATGAGTGAGGGGCAAGAAAAATTCTCTTCAAGAGGAAGATTGTAGTGTCTCTGCAGCAAAGAGTGCTCCTCACCATTAAAAATCCTTATCTGTAAATGAATTCTCTTGAGAGCCAGTTGAAGCCTTTTTTTTTTTTTTTTTTTTTTTTTTTTTTTTTTTTTTTTTG
>NC_048926.1:12903467-12986865 GCF_011077185.1 Oxyura jamaicensis | reverse complement strand
TTTTTTTTTTTTTTTTTTTTTTTTTTTTTTTTTTTTCCCCCCTGAGAAATGCTAATGTAATTGGATTTCTCTCTGGTATCCCATGAACAAAGAGAGGTACAGACGTAGCAGGAGCATAACACAATGCTTAGATGAAAAGGAACACTTCTTTCTCTTCTGACACACAGCAGGAAAACTAGCAACTAAGTTTTGAAAGACACCTAAAAGGCTTTGCAGAGATAGTATACTGCCTCTGGCTACAAAAAGAGAGCAAAACTGGAACACTTCTGACAAAGCCACCAGCAACAGCATTGCTGTGAGAACAACGTCCCGTTGGTCCTACTAGAAAAATTAACACAGATGTTGTGCATCTGTGAATAGCAGAGCAGGCGGATACCCACGTGGCACCTTGCATTCAGGGGGTGCTTGGACTGGAAGGGGTAGCTCTGAATTCTGTTGTGTTCTTTGAAAGTAGCATCTACAGTAAGAGATCAGCTCCGAGTGTCTGCTGGAGAGAGATGCAGAGAAAGAAGGGAAGAGCAAAGATTGTTACTAGCACGCAGTCCTGTGTTCAGGAGAGAATTTCTCATTTATTGGTTTGTTAACCAAAAGGCTTTGCATATAAGCCACATAGAGTATGTTTTGAAACAGATCAGTTGCAGCAAGATGAAAGTATCAATTAATTAAGAAAATACATAGTAAAATAAATAAAGAGGAGCAGAAATTAAGAAGTAGAATGCATGTAATTTATTGCATACTAATTAGAAAAATCTGATAGAAAAATAAGAAATGAAAGAAAAGTATGTTAAAAAGGTTGATCATTGAGGTTCAAGTGGGTTGACTTTTAGAGATGCTTAAGTGACACAAGCTACAGCAGTTTTCATTTTCCTAGAGCACAGCAACATTTTTATTGAGTTCCACCCAAAGAAACCTGAATGCACTTTACTGATCTAGTATTGAATCGTTTGCATTTCACTCCCCGATATGGAAGCTTTACAGCTTTAAGCATAAGATGATTTTATTGAGTTAAATCACATAAAAGGGCTTAGAAAATTTAATGTAGATCTTATGAGAATGACTGCTTGAAACAATTTTTTCAATATATTTTACTTTATTACTGTGCATGCAACATCTTATATGTTATGGTCTTTGGTTTCTTTGGGTGTTGCAGCCAGAAAGTTCAAAAAATAAAGGGGGGAGGCCACTGAAACCAACACCCACAACCAACCAAAAGCCTTCAGGGATATAATAGAATTAAAAGAGGAAGAGAAAAAGGACAAAGCTACACAAATGAGAAGATAATAATTTGATGATCATTAGTCCTTAATGTGGAATCTTTCTTACCTATTAAATGTCAGTAATAAAATGGTACTTACCTGTCACTGACTGCTTTTAGATATACATCATCATTATTTTATTTCACAGAAGTCTGCCTCTTTGTCAAAGCTTTGGCTGGGGTATTAAAACTGAGGGACTACTAAAGAAATGTCGAGTTATGTGAAAAGACCGCCTAAGATATAGAGGGCTGGCATATATGCTCTATTTCCAAAAACACTGTCTCAGCAAAGAAAGAGAAGTAGATATCTTTCATGAGGAACATAAAAGGAAAGTTAAATGGATATTGTTCTTCTTTACTCCTTGAAGTCATGCTCATACCTTCTGAAGATGGAATAGGAAGTGTTTAGCTGTGCAGCAAGATCCTATACTGGCTTCAAAACAATCAAAAAATTGTACTTGGCACTGCAAGGTACAGAAGATGAAGTCTGCCTGCAATTTGTAAAATAAATAAATAAATAGGAGAGAGAGAAAGAAAAGGAACATAGCACAGCTTTATGTAAGGCATCAGCAAACTACTCTGATCCTCTGTTGGAGTATCTTCAAATAAGATAAAATCACAGAATAGTTTTACTTTTTTTGATGCATAAAGATGCAAGAAATAGAAGGAAGGTAGGCTCACAAAATACTCAGAGTTAAAGAGGATCTTTTAAAAGAAATACATGACTTGTGGTGGTCAGCTACCTGCACCCATAAAGGTATTCAATATGACACTGAAGGAAGGGGCCTGCTCAAGCGGGTTTCTTAGGCACCATTTAAAACTGAAGCCAGGAAAAATGATTGCTACCCATGGAGCAACCAGAAGTAGTCATAACTGGCCAAACAGAAGGAGGGTAGGCAGAGCCTTTACATGCCAGAGCCATGGCTGGTCTAGAAACAAAGTGAGGTTTGGTCAGGATGACTGAAGGAAGGCCGAATACAGTTAGTGACAGCTTCTGCCCCAGTTGGTTCAGATGAAATTCAATGTGATGGGATGGAAAGGAATCCTCTCTCAAGTACAGCAATAACATCAAAATAAAATTGATTTCTAGATCAGGAAATAACCTTCACCATTTCTTGTGGTATTTTAGTTTTAATATACCACCGATATTGGAGAATGTAGCATGCACACCTTCTGGAGGAATAAATTATGTAAGGAATACATTTATGGCTTCCCAGAAATCTGTAACAACGGACACACCATTAATCAAAACATCACAGGTGCAGATTTTAATAAACTAATTTCTAAAATAATTTGGGGTTAAAATTCTGAGTTTTACAACCTGCAACTTTGCTAGTGAGAATTGTATAAGAAAATAGACATCTAACAGCTGTTACATTGCTAGAAAATGTGCATTTTTTTCCTAACCAGCACATCTGGGCAGCAACTAAAAAGAACTGATGAAGGGTGATCAAAATCACAGAGAACTTGGTATTACACGAATCTGAACTGCAGATTTGTATTTGGAAATGAAGCATCCCTGTTCAGAACTGCAGGGATACCTCATACAGGTTATGTTCGAGGCTGACCTTGAACCTGAAAATCCATCTCCATGCAGAAGTATTCAGAATGAAAAAAGTTTTCTCATGAATCTGAAACAAATAGCTTTTCTCAAGGAATCATTATACATTGTTTGCCTGTGTTCACAGCACAGGTAGTTGAACCTGGAAGCACAAATCCATTGAATTTCTCATCCATGCATGTATGGTTGGATTGTAGGAATTTAAGTGCAATTCAGGTTCTGTGCTACTCTGTATAAGCATAAACTGTAGCAAGAGAACTAAACAAGTAAAACACATTTCTTTGTAGAAAATAAATGTTTCCTTTTGTAGAAAGAAGGCTGCAGTCCAAAGGAAGTATAAGTCTTCAGGCTGTGGTAGAGGAAAAAAAAAAAAAAAAAAAAAAAAAAAAAGAGAGAGAGAAAGAAACAGATGATCCCCTGTACGGCCTCTCAAAACTAACTCAACTGCAGTGACACTTGGGTTGTTTCCAGTGAATTCGGTAGCTTTCTGTGTTGGACAGAGCATTGCCAGAAAGGAGTAGGTAAAACAAATTCAGAAGCTGTTTTGGGTGAGGGGAAATGAGGGGAAGTGCATCGCAAATGAGCTGGTTCACATTAAATAATAATAATGAAAGGAAGATTGAAGGAAGTGGGGGGGGGGGTGAAGGGGAGTTTATGTCCAGAAATGGCAGCTGAAGAATTGCCCCATTGATGTGGTTTAGTGCTCAGAAGTACAGTTTTCCAAAAGACATTACACTGCAAAAGCAGAGGTGTTATCCTCCTCAGTAGTCAGTTTGCTGGCGGGGTGTTGGGTGGAGGTTGGCTGTGTCACCATCACAGCATTTAGGAGCCAGGATCTTTGTTTTTAAAACCACAAAAATGAGCCTTTCCACACAGCCTCGTTAAGTGGGGTTATGCAGAAATGCTCAAGTGAAAACAAAAACTCTCTTTAAATAGTCACTGAAATACTGAGAAATACTTGCCCCTCTGTGTCACAGACAGTAACTGGGGTGACTCTGGTGTTGTAGATTCCATGGCCTGGAGAGATGATTACTAAAACGGATGCTGCTGACTTGTACACCCACTAAGCCAGTGTGTGTTTGCCCGAGCTCGTGCTGTTCCCGACAGGATCCAGTTACCCCCCTCAATCCCCCCAGAACTAACCCACAGGCTAAGTTTTTTTGTGGATGTTTGAGAGAAACATTTCACAACTCAGTATGTAATTACCTGAATGCCAATGACAACTATCCCTTCCTCATACAACTCCAAAACCAAGAGGGAAAGAGCATGTCTGAATCATGTAGGAATTAGAAACGATGTAGATGTGTCTGATGGACTGACAAAAGAATGGCAAAAATTCTCTCAGAATACAAAAATAGATTCCTGATGCGCCCTAGGCATAATTTGAGCATTACGAGCACAGTGAGAAAGGGATCAATGAAGTAAGTGTATGTGTATTTTATGATAAAGACTTACAAATGTCATCGTGCAAGGGTCCAAACTTAACTTCTAAAACATTTATTTTGAATAAATGAAATATGAAAATACTATTAATTTATTTGCATTTAACAGTAACACTTTAATATTAAGCCAAGGAACCATGAAATCTAAAAACTCACCACTTACATTAGGAACTCACTTACCCATTACAATGCAGTACTTTAATGACAAATTCTCGAGGGATTTGGAGACGCTTGCACGGTTATGGTGAGGCTCCTCGGTGATCAGGAGCCAGCTAAGCTACAGGACTTGTGCCTGGAGCCCTATTTCTAGTGCATGAGACTCAGGAGCGTTCAGCCAACTCCCTCGATACCTGTGTGGGGCTTGGAGTTAAAAATCTATCAGCATTACAGAAAGGATCAATGGGACTGATCCATTAATTAACCTGAACGTTAACGCCTGCTGATTAGCTTGCTGTTTAACTAGCACCAGACCTGTCAGACTTGATTACAAACATTTTGTCATGAACCACAAATACATTTAGGAACTATTGCAGTGCTACAAGGTATTTAACGTTATAACTAATGTTCAGCACAACCAAATTATTCTACATTAACAATGTTCTCACCAGCGAATTCACAACGGCAAGACAAATGCTAAGGTTTGACTCAGATTTGGAATTTTAACTTTTTAATGGCCACACCTCACTACAATACTTATGCTGAGTACTGCCCCTTATACATCAGTCGTTGATAGAAGCAACCTCAAAAAAATACAAAAGGGCATTATTGAATCATTTAAAAAAATACTTATTTGTAATTAAAGTTTTGTCAAAAACTATTGTGATCTTTCATAGCTGCAGATAATGAAAATACTCAAGAATTTTTCTGGAATTTTACAGTACTTAGGTGAAAGATTAAAAATAACCGTCTCATTCTTATTTAGATTGTGGAAGTATCAATACTTTCTTAAAAAGTACAATACGGCTAATGTTAATTCTAAAAGCTTGAAAATATCCCTTTGTTATGCAAGCTACCACAACAAGGTTCCTTGTATAGAACTTGTATGCAAAGGGAGAAATTGGGAAGAATAAAAAATTCAGTAAATGCTATAGTTATGTATGTAAAAATCTATAGCCATACAGTGAAGAAATACGACAAAACTATGTTAAAACAAAGGAGTACTATCCTGTTATTGTATCAATCACTGCACTGCAGCACTTCCTCCCCAACCCCCACAACCCCTTTTTTGTTTTTTAAATTAAAGTAAAAAGCCCTTATCTTGGTACACGATGTTGACAGTAACATGGTTCGTGTTGGTAAGCCCATGGCTGCAGCTCAGAGGCTGAGCACGGCACTGATTTCAGCTGCAGCCTTGGGGCTGTTCTGTGTTGCTGAAAATCATCAGTCCGCATTACACGCAGCGATTTGCTTCCCCAGAACTAACCCTGCTGCCTTTTTCTTTCATGGCAAGAAATCCGAATGTTTGTGATAGGCAAAACAACACTAAGTCTTATTATGGATAGTACAGAAGGGGAAAATTCAACTCTTAACTAGTGAGAATCTTATTTAATTTATTTAATTATCTATAATTAGTTTTATAAGTCTGTATTATATTATAGTCAACAGATCCCATCAAGGAGCATATATGCCCTTCGGCATACCACACAATATCGTAATAGTCCAAATCCTCTCAACTAAGACAATTTTAGACAATTAATTATAATTTTTCTTGTAATTTTAGTCTAATAAATACCAAAG
This sequence comes from Oxyura jamaicensis, assembly GCF_011077185.1. Lineage (NCBI taxonomy): Eukaryota > Metazoa > Chordata > Aves > Anseriformes > Anatidae > Oxyura > Oxyura jamaicensis. The sequence continues at coordinate 12,980,870 of NC_048926.1, read as the reverse complement.
TGATAAAAATAATAATAAAAACAACACACACACACACACACAACTCTTTGCTACTCAGAAAGCAACATTACCAGGAAAAATGGTTTATGAACACAGAAATGTTTGTATTACCTCTTAAAAAATATGATGCTTTAATACAGATAGCATCAGAAATGTCTAACAGGCTAGTGATATAGCTTCATTTGAGACTGCATCTCTGTGAAATTCTTGTTTTTATCATTTGGAAGTTTTCCCTATTTTCACCTTTTTACTAATAACTTGTGACAAGCCATACAACCCCAATATTTTCAAAGTGAATATATGAAATTCCCACTATAAAAGCTGGTCCTGGTCCTGAGAAATACAGTATTTCATTATTTGCTACAAAAATGTTCTACACCCAGAGCTGCAGGGATGATTTCTGCTTTTTCTACTTCTCCCTATTTTATCAGTTCCTATCTTAGCCTGAGATGTGTCTTTTGTATAGTGAAGAAAACAACATCAACAGTGAAGACAAAAAGGTGGTAAAATATTTCTGTTCAGAAAAATTCCAGTGGTGAAACAGCAAAAAGGCATTTCCCATAGGAATAATTACTAACTAGATTCTGAGGAGTTATTAATCATTTCAGTTTAATGTTATTTCTGTACACGAGAATATTTTGGGATACTGTTACTATTCCTCACAAATTGAATAACGTATTAGAGTTCTGCATGCTAGTTTCTTGAAAGCAGTGTCCTAACTTAAATTAAGTTTGTAATAGAAAATAAACAAAGAAAGATTTACTTATTGAGGAACATCTGTTTTAGATAAATACATTTGAAAACACAGCAGGGTTTAATACTCCCTTAGAAAGTTAGCTGTTTTAGACTTTTTGTTTGCAGATCTGCTGCTTTTGTTGCTATCTAGAAAGTCAAACTGCTTATGAAAGGTTTGTGGCAATACAATCGAAGCAAATGCTTCTGAAAGCTTTCAATAGCATTTTTGCAATTTACAAAATGTGAAAACATTTTTCAATTAGTAAAAAAAATAGTCTAATATACAAACATTTTTTTAAAAAATGCATTTGTGAAGGAATGTAGCATAACGACTCAGATTCATACCCATTCACTCCTCAGATACTGGTAGCTATCTCCTTTTGACACCAACCTCTACATATTAACCCAGAGAAATGCATACATGGCCAGTTAGCCCAAGCAGAATAGTCATTCAGCTTTCCCAAAATTTAAACTATCATAAATTACCATTTGGACAGCATTAGAAAGAAATTGAAGCATACAAGGAATAAACTATAGTTTCTTTTTATATCAAAATGTACTCTTGAAAATGTGTTTGGCACAGTGCTAAATCATATAGTTAATACTAAATATTGCAGGATACAATAAAACCCTGGAGTTAACTTGTGTTTACACCCTTTAAGGGATAAAAATAAAAAGATACCAATTATTCAGAAGTCAGCCTATACAAACTGTATAAACAATATCTTATGTCTTGTTTTGAAAACCACTGATATAGTAAATTTTACATAAAAGACTGCAAAATAATATAAATGGATTTAAACAGATCTTTACAATAAGAAATTCAAATGGAAACAGACAAGTAACAAAGAGAAGTAAAAAAATTTATTGCAGTATTTGTTCCACCAGATTTGCTGGGGATCCCTTTTCTTGTATTATTTCAGGGTGACCTAATACATCAAAATCTACATTTACAAAAACTCCTCCTGCAGATAGGTCAGAGATACTGCATGCTTTTTTTTTTTTTTTTTTTTTTCCTCTTTTTTCTTCAACAGAATAAATTATATATCCAGGAGATTCTGCCATTTTACAGCCTGGAAAAACAATGCTTCCCTGGAAACTGGGCTAAGCTAAAGAAAGCCATCCGCTGCTAGGTTAAACTCCAAGAACACTTTATTAAGAACATTAACAGACTAATTTCCAACATTCACTTGTTTATTTTTTTAAACAGAAATTGTTTTTTTTCAAGATATAAACATTTTTTTGTTAAACTATAATACAGTGGGAGTAAAAATGAACTGAGAAGTTTCTGCTGCACAACAGCGAAGGAAGCTCCCACAAAAATGTTTACCAAACATTTCCTTCTTTTTTCCTGCGTCCCAGGTTCCATTCTTACTCTTCATTTAACTGATTTTTATTTTTATTTTTTTTTGCCAGAAAGTTGATATTTCAAGTTTTTCTGTTATTTCAATTCCTGTAAATTTGGCTGCATGTACAAATTCATTAGCTGGAAGTTCCATCCTTGGCGGCATACAGCGATCGTAAAGTCTGAACAACTTTATTAGTCAGCTTATTAGCACTCGTTAGAGCAATTTTTTTGTAAATAATGTCTGACTCTTTAATAGTGTCTACCCAAGGCACCAGTTTGCGGCCATCACGGCGCTTAGCCTCAGTCCAGGAGCCACTGTAGGAGCCTGCCATCCACTGAACACTGAAGCCATTGCTGGTTTTCTGTACTACTCTTGCAATTTGTGGTCGGTCTTTGTACTTTGGACAGCAAATAGCGATGACATCCATGACATCAACACTTTCATTCATCTGTGAAGCCAACTCCGTAGAGTCTGAATTTCGTTTTGACCTTCTCAATGACTAAAACATTGGGGGGAAAAAAGACCAAGTGTTACACAAAAGAACTTTAGTGAAATTATTGCTTTTATTGCTTTTAATCCCTTGACGCCGGGAGTTGGGATTTCCCGGCACACATTCCATTGCCGGCAATGAGACGCACCGCGACCGCCAGCGCCAAGGGGTTAACATATCCTTGTAAAACCACATACTCTTAATTTGTACCCGTGTCTTTATCTCTTATTGATATATAAAATTATATATACACATGAATCATAAAGCTACATAAAAACTTGGCAACAATAAAAAGGATAACACACAGTACATTCCAAAGGAAAATTAATAACTTTTTATACTGGATAAATCTCATTTTCTAGTTTGTTTTTTTTATTGTCTTTTCTGTTAAACTTTCTACAAAAGTTGTATAAACGGTTAAGTAGAGAATCTCTATCTACAAAATGCTTTCTTTCATGTGGATTACATTACTTGGTGTACATTTAATATAATAGACTGACATTTATAAGCACATAAAAATCATTTTACGTAATACGCTGCGAAATACGTTGACTCCTCCTCCGCCTCACCCCTGAAGTGCCTCCTCCTCTATCCTCCCCATCACTTTCATCGTCCTCTGTCTCAGCTGCATTGTTTTTAGGGCTGCCTCCTCCAAGCAGCGAGGTAATTGCTTTGTTCCGAGCATTTGTGCTAGCTGACACCTCTCCATCTTCTTCTTCTTCATCAGGATCCAAATGTTCCATAAGGAGCTTGAACTAAAAAAAAAAAAAAAAAAGAACAAATCACAAACTAGATTAGTCCATACTGTAACTTTCAAAATGAACATTTATACACACTACAATTAAAAAAAAAAGGAAATATAAGGAAACACAGTAACATGAATGGCAGACAACCTGAACGAGTCACATATCTTGTTCTAAACACTTTCCTCTCATTTTCTACTATATTTCTAAAGCTTCATCTGTTCCATAGTTTGAAAGTTTTCTCCAGTTAATGTTTTAAAGAATTGCCAAAAAAAAGAAGAAAAACTAAATCCAGTAGATCTAGTCTATGGCCCTCTGATGGAAGCAGGCAGGATTAAATGGAACAAATTACAAAGGAAAGGTATACAGAATGGATGCCAGATATTAGAAAATATTTTGTAAAGATGAATATCCTTTAGTTTAAATTACTTTTGTTGTGTTTACATTTATTACAAGACTTTGAAAGATAATTCTGCTAGATATCCCAAAAGGAAGTTGTGAGTTAGCAAAATGTTGATTACCAGGAACATAGTATTTTGAAATCTTCATTCGATTCGTTGAGCATCTGCTTTCAAGTTTGCCTTGTGTTAGTTTTTAGAAGATTTTTAGATATTCTGCAGAGCAACTTTACTTACATCTAAGTACTGTTTTACTATACTCCTCTTCACTTCTTCAGTGATCTTGGAATTAGCCATATCGCTCCTCAGAAAATCCAGAGTTTGTTTTGGATGGAAATGCACTCCTGTCTTCCTGTTTATAGTTTTATCATAAACTTTTGCAGATTCAGATGGAGAATATTTCTGAATTTTACTGTTTAAACAAAACAAGACAGAAGAGCTTGTTCAAGGATTTCAAGGAAATAATCACAATTTCAAGGAAAAGCTTTTAAAATCTTCAATATAAGCAGTCATATTTTCATCTTTCATATACAATAGACATTCTGATAAGAAATGAAATCACTGCTTTTTCTAACTCAAAGTTTGTTTCATCGCATTTAACTTGTTACATTTATGTTTTTTTCTCTTATACAAATCTGTTTTTTCAAACAACTAGTTACAATCATCAAAAAAAAAACAAAACGCGTCCAAACTTAATCCTTACAAAGAACTCATGAGATGACAAGATCAGACTATTATCTAAGTATCTTTACCTGTCAGAGAATCCACAGAGGTTCTTTAAATGCTGTTTCAGCATCAAAAGTAGTAATATGCCTTGGGAGACATTTGCAAATTCAATTAAAGGAGCTGAATTTTCTGGTAAACATTTCATCACAGCATTTATATCATTTTCTTCATCAGAGTCTGAATCAGAGTCTACTCGTTTCCGTAACCTCCGAGGCTTAGAAGCTTCCTCTTCACTTTCACTCTCACTACCACTGTTACTGTCACTCTCAGTCTCCTCATCTGATGAAGGCTTTCTTTCCTTTTTTTTGTCTTTCACCATAGACTGTGAGAGAGAGAAATTAACACACATTCCAAAATTAGAGCACAATAGCATCATGCATATTTCTAAAACATCTTTCCAAAATCATCATTGGCTGAAATCAGCAAGAATTCCCTGAACAGTATTATTAATTCATAACTAAATATTCAAAGATTGGAATTATTTATGGCAAAAAAAATGCTCATTTCCCCCCTGACCTTGTCCACAAAACAACTCATCCAAAGACCACATTTTTTGCAAAGTGGGTAAAATAGAAGTAAGTGAAGTAACAAGTACTCCACAGCAGTCTTAAAAGACTACTCAAGTTTGTTTAGCAGTGCCAGAAAAAGGCCTTAGAAGGCTCCCTACTTTGCCATTACAATAAATTGGTAAGAAAATTCTGTCACCTGTATATCATTTGTGTGCATTACATATGTATTTTGGTACAGACTAGTCCACGCTGGTTTCAATGCTCTCCACCGTTAAAATTCTGTGATATTAATTACTGCTGACCAGGGAAACCCCAAACACATACACAGAGTTACTAATAATCAGTTCCACTACTTACAGAGGTACAGAATTTCACACTTGTATTATCACTGCACCTACTACGATCTTACAAACTTTAAGATGTCACAGTCAGGATCGCATCCTCACTGTGTAGGATGCTACACACTGGTGCCCAGTCTGAAGAATGTATTGTTCTTTTCTAGCAGATTAAAAATCAGCTTTGGTGGGGATGAGAACTCAAAGCAGTGTACTTTGCAGGCATCAACTCCAGCTTGTACTTAGTCATCAGACTGGAAATTCTTGAAATGGATTTGCTTCCTAACAGCTTTAACCTTTTAACAGTAAAAAGCTGATGTCTTTGAGAAATAGAGGCCTTCTTACAGGGTTGTGTATTGCCATAACAAGAGACACTATAGCGTAACTGGGTTTTTATATACCACCTTATGAAATTAAATACATACACATGTCTTGAACTGTATGTAAGTGTATGTATGTGTATGTGTGTCAGGTGAAGTGACACACATAAAAATGCCAGCAGCTACTTGACAACAAAAGAAGTTAAACAGCAAACTGGGTTATTATTAAAACAACTACAGGAAATCAATATTTAATGATGATTCCAGGTTCATGATTTTTTTATTATTCAGAAATCCTAGGGAATTATAGGTTTTTAGTATTAGTACCTTAAAATTCTGCATTCTTTGTTAATAACGTAAGCAGCAATGAAAGAAAAGTTTTTAATTAGCATCTTCCAGATCCAAGCCAGAACAGAAAAGGGTTGTTTGTTTTTTAACTGCTAGTTACAAAGTAATGCTGCTTGTCCATATCATAATAATGGTTGAAAAAATTGACCAGAGCATAGAAAAGATTATGTTACCACTGCAACAAATATATTAAAATATAAAGGCACATACCTCTTTAAATGACTGTAGTAGGTTGCTACCAGAAACTGATAGTGTGATATCTATATGATGCATTATAAACAGTGGCTCTTCTTGTGTTTGGTAAGGAAAACAGGCTAGATTGTCTGCTATGTACAAGAGCATATTCACCTCTGTTTTCTGGAATTTAAGAAAAAATTATGTAAGTGTACATATAAATATACATACATTAGATTATAAATATAAATACATTAGATGTATACACTTGTCCTGTGTTCTTAACAGTCTAGAGTAAAAACATGATTACCAATTTTATTCTACGTATCTCCCACAGCACTCTAAAGACCACTTTGCAAGGCTTAGCCATACCTGAAGATACATTATTTCTGATCAATCCAAACTGGGTATAGAAAGATAAAGAATGATGCAACAGTAACAAATGCATTCTACTATATATGTAAATAGCACATATTACAAAGCAAAACAAAACACAGAAGGGAAATACAGTCATCAAAATTATATAATAAAAATACACTGTGAAAGAAGGATTAAGGCTTGTAATGTTATATTTGATTATTTTTTTTAGGTGGAGGAAAGTTGATGCTTACTGCAGTATCATCAAAGAGGTTGAGTAATGAAATTAGAAATGCTCGTCTGTGTTGACGGTTCCCCCGAATCATTGAGTAGAGGTGTGAACACAACGCACTGGATGATTCATCATGTCTAAAACCTCTTACAGGATCCTTTGGACAGGTATTGATTGCCTGTTGTACCTGGTAAGACATCTTCATACCAGCCACTGCTTTCATCTGAAATGGAAAAGTATTTATTTTATTTCAACAATTGCTTTTTTTCAACAATTTTTTTGCAGTGGGAAATTAAATAAATGCCTGTTAACAGAAACCACTAACACATCTCCTAGCTTGTTTCCTTGTTTCCATCTAAACTTAACATTCCAACATGCACTACAACGGTACTCCCTCTTGAGCTGGCAAACATTAAAACAGTATTTGTAGCAGAGATCAAAATGTCTTGCAGTCTTTCCATTCATTCTATGTTAGAACCATACAGCTAGTCCGTTTACCAACTGCAGTCGGTTATTCCAATTTAAACTACTTTCAAAAATACTGAAATGTTCATACATGAACAGAATATTTTACCAACTACATATGCTTGTATCAGCTGTAGTGAAACCAATACTGAGTTCATATTAGTGCAAATGAACTGAAAGAAAATAGTTTTTTTTTTTTTTTTTTGCATATATGATAGAATTTTCAGCTGATTTTACTTGCTTCAAGGCTGCTGTTCTAGTTTCAGAACAGACTGAGTTTTTAGGTAGACTGCATATCCAACTCCCCACATAACATCTCTGCATCTTTTCAGCGTAGTTACCTCCTCATGTATACACTGTCTTAAATCTGAGCTGCCTGCAGAACACGTCTCATCTGCTAGTCTTTACCTACTGAATTAGATATGTGTATGTATACGATGAACAGTACAATGTCCCAATCTCAGTGGAATACAAGCAGATTTGGGAACTCCTATAATTAGTACATACATTGAACCAAGAATGGGATCTTCTGAAGTAAGGTAAGCATTCCGCAGCTCAGTTTCACATCTTAAGCAGAACTAATGGCACTAGGCCATAACTCCCCAAGTCCTCACTTAACCCTCATATTTTCCTTTAGCTAGATCCCCCAGTTCTAAACACCTGCCTATGCTCCTTCTGTTCAGATTACAATTCATAAAGCCTCAATATCCTAAAATTCTAATGCATATACACTAAGGATCTCTACTGTGAACAAAGAGTTCTCTTCCTTAATCTGCTGATATAGTTATGCAGCTGCTGAACATGAAACAGCTGTCCTTACCTTTATCAAATAAAGACTCGTATATACTATTCAGTGTGGAAAACATTGTGAATTATAAATTAAAGAAAATTTTAGATTGGAAGAGATGCTTCAAATTATTATATCCTATTACATCCATTATGTTTCTAATAAGAGAAATCTGTGAGTAGGAGAAAGAGTCAGGATCTTTACAACTGCTTATAGCTATTGCTTATTTGTTACATTATATTATTTTTCTGTACCTGAGGCATATTCAAGTGTTAAACCATCAACAAACAGTATTCTGTAGAATTTTAAATTCTGTAGAATTTTAAATTAGAATTACTTACATGAATGAACCCGGCATATTTTTTGTCTATTTCCACCAACTGCTGGTCGGCTTTGTTTCGCATAGAAGGCTCTGGATCTGTGCCCATAGCAATTAAGTATGGCACACACTTGAAAAACAAATGAAATGATTATTCAGAGACATTGTACTCTTTCTCAGTGTTTATTCTTCCATCACACTCATCTTGTATTCTGACTACTGCAGAAACTAAAATAGGAAGCTATGCAAGTTGATCACCTCACTACTATTTATTTGCAAGCAAGTAGTACAATATAAAAGAGAGACAGCACTATAAATAGTAATAGAAATTGTGCAAGGTTTCAGGCAATGTTCCTATTTCTCTCAAACTCTAAAAAGTAACATTAAAAAAAAAAAAAAACAAACACAAACACCACTTATGACTGAATATGCATGATGGCTGCAGCATTAAAAATAATTATAAAAATATTATTTAAGAATAATGGAGATTATGTCTGGAGACAGTTCTGGTGCTGGAGGATATGAGTATTGAGGTGGAGGCAAGATGACATAATTTCCAGTATGCAGAATCAAAGGAAGAAAAAGGCCTGGCATACACCTGAAATTTATTCTTTTAACAGAAAAGTAACATGTCTACTTGTAAGTACTCTGAAGGCACTGTCTGGACTTCTGCAGCTTGATCCAAAGACAAGAAAATATGATGCTTGGAATCTCACTGGGTAATCAACATAGAACATATTTCAAAGTATGTTCTCTGTAAAGGTCCCTTGCTACAATAAGAAATTACTTTAACACAAGAGGAAGAGAAAAACTGGAAATTTATCTAGCAAGCATAAAAACCTCTGAAAATAACAACCCTCCCTTCCCATCAGAGAGGCCTGCCGTACCTGAACAGGATGGATGAGACCCTGGTTTAATGTCAGTGCAATGACATTTAGAGCAAAGTGGCGTACATTGGACTGGGTATGAAAGAAAGCCTCAAGGACCTGTTTGAGATACAGCTGCATGATGGAACTACTCATCCCTGAGGAAATATCACCCATTTCTTTCAGGTCTTCCTGTTTTGCTACTTTTTTCCCTGTAAAATAGATAAAAGTAATAGCACACTCACCACAGTTTAATCATTTACTTTGCCATTAATTGATACATACTGATCTTTTCAAGCTTTGCTATTTGTACAAATTTCAGCTGTCTTAGAATGGGTTTTATGATCTCATGAAATTTGTAAATGGTAATTATTCTGATGGTAAATATTCTTCAAGAAAACTAAAGAGATACAAGCTAAATTAAACCCTTGATCCTTAATAAAGGTTTTTCATTAAAAGTTCCTTATTACTTGCTATTTTCTATCTGAATATTAACCCTAGAGAAGATTTTCATGAAAAGTATTACTATCATCATTACAGCAATGACATATTCTGGATCGCTTCCAGGATTTATACATCTTGAAAGTTAATAACAAACTGCATGTCGATTTCATTTTACTTCAATTTATTTATGCACACAATTCTTCCAGGATACTTTGTATACAATATTATACATGGATAACTATCTTGAGTGACTCAGTTCACATATATAGTAATTGTATGCAAGAAAGTTAGATTTTGCATGCCTCATAAGCACGAAGAACTCAACACTTACAGTCTCTGTCTGCCTGCTGCATACGTGTATCCTCCTCCTGCAAGTAGGTCTGGAGGTTTTTTAACACCTGGATTTTTAAGTTTACTGAACAGTTCTTATCTGAAAGAATGCTGTTGTACAGAGTCTTTACTTCCTGTTCAAACATTAAGCTCGGGTGTTGTATAAATGCAAATCCTAAGGGGGAAAAAAAGAGGAAATGTTTCACATTATCATCTTCTAGAAATTGTATTTCTGTTTTTTAAGTTTGCTTCAAAATACAGGTATGAAATGTACTGCCTTCTGATTCCTACAGCAGCATATCTTTTTCTAGTCCAAACAGAATTCTTTTCTCATATGGACACCATCCAAAACTTGTAAGGAGTTCTATCAGCTGTAACAGCAATACTCATGATAAAGACAAGGTGCTGACCCAGGGGAGCTCCCGTAAGAGGACTTATACAGGTCTGGAAGCACAACCAGTGCAGTGACCTACGTCTGAATAAGTAGGATTAGAAGATAAAGTGAGGAAAATTACTAAAAATAACCTGTTGTTCTTTTTACATTTAGATAAAGACATTGTGCCAAAACTGTTAAGAGCTATTCATACGAAGGTAAATCAGACGTGGAAAACATGATAAATACCACAAGATTTAAAAAAAAAATCTTAAAAGAAAATAACATAGTGAACACGGTAAAATAAAATTTATACTTTCTGCTGTCATCATGCAGATACCTATTAAGGTTTCTTGAAAACTATCTGAAGTGCTCCCAAAACTATATCTGGTGTAAGATACATACTATAAAACTGGTTTTAGCTGCAGCTTTACCCTTGACAAAGAACTGGTTATTCTTACTCAGAGATGTCTTTATTTCATTAAAACTGTAATCTAATTTAGTGACAATGTACACCATTTTAGATCATGACTGTAGATGTACAGGGAGCCTACAGAAAGCCTGGGGAAGGACTCTTCATCGGGGAGCACAGTGACAGGACAAACAGTTATGGCTTTAATTTAAAAGAGGATAGGTTTAGATCAGACATTAGAAATAAATTCTTTATTACGAGGGAGGTGAGGTACTGAACAGGTTGCCCACAGAAGCTGTGAAGCAGTGCTCAAAGCCAGGCTCGATGAGGCTTTGAGCAACCTGGTCTAGTGGGAGGTGTCCCTGCACATGGCAGTGGGTTGGAACTGAGTAGTCTTTAAGGTCCCTACCAGCCCAAACCATTATGTGATTCTATGAACTGCTGCTAACAAACTGTCTTGCTGTATCACAGTAATAGAAATATTTCCCATTTTAAACTATATTTTACTAGTTGGTTTATTTTTTTGACTGTTCCAAGTAAAGGAGACATTACTCGTCTTTTTTGTGTCCACAGGAAAATAATATTCTGAATGAACAAATGGAAAACATATATAGACAAATGGCAGAAAAACAATGTGATAAAAAAGTACACACATATAAAAACAGCTCTAACAAAGGGAATACTGAGTCATATTTTTAAAAATGGCTCTGTGCACAGAGAATACAGTGTAGGCAATGCCTGTGTCGAAGGCAAGACCTGAGTGTGACTGACCTCATTTCAGTCTCAAAACAAGGGAAGGAGAGAAGACAGGGGATGTGAAGGAGAAAGAGGAAAAAAAAAAGTATGATGATGGTCTTTGAATTACACAGTATAACTGCGTACTCTGTACAAATGTATAATGATGTTTATAACTTGACCACCTCTGAGGAAGTTCAATCTATTTTTAAGGTTAATTTGAAAAAACAAACAAACACAAAAGCGTGTACATGTATGTGGAATGACCCATAATCCATTCTTCATTCACTTGCTTATATGAGTTTGTAATTCATATACCAGGAATTGCACCGAAACTCTTATATTCCATCCCCAGTAAGCAAGGAAGAAATCTTATTTGGCATAAGAATCTCCCACAGGAGATTTTTTTTTTTTTTTAAAAAAAAGCATCTGCTGTGTTCTTTTAAGGACTGACTTCACATCTTGGGGCTGCAGTCACACTAATTCTCTTCATACTTTTATTTTCACTCTGTTAAGAGTGAGCACTGAAATTCGCATTAATAAGACACTACCTGTTAGAAACTTACAGATTAGTTAAATTCACTATCTAAATTTTATATACTTGATCTGCCTTGCAAGTACACATTGGGAAAAGAACTATAAACAGGCCCCAAAAGACTTAGGGTTAAACTTAATCCCTCAACAGGAGTGACACATCCCAAAGCAAGGGCTAAAACTGTTAACTGTCATTACCAAAAGGACGCATTAATAATTACTGATAGAAAAGTATGCATTCTTCATGTGGTACACTTACTGTGTATAAATGTTGAAATAGCTTGCTACTCTTTTTCATCTTATTGCACAACATGTTGAATGATTTGACAACTTGACTTGATTACCAGCCTGTAAGGCAGAACTTTGCCACTGTCTACATCTACACGCATACAACAGCTAACCCCAAAATGGAACCAGTATGTAGGTGAAATCAGTAGGTCACTTAAAACAGTTGTCTGAGGTTTAATTAAAAAGAAGACTGAGGTACTTAGAGGCAGAGAGAAAAAGATCTGAAAAAGCCTACTGATAGCCAGCTCCACTTACACCCCTTTCTCTGAATTGATTACACTTCAGTCTGCAATTTAGCAACGTTTTTGGCTAATGCAATGTTGTCAGCATCCATGAGTAAAGCAATCGTGTATGGTTGCACGGCAGCCCCTGTCCCACATGCAATACCCAGGAGAAGACAATTAAATTGGACTGAACTATGGAAGTGTGTGCACCTTGATGCAATGCCCAGAAAAACTCCAGGTAATCCAGAACACCAAATCATTACTCCTGCAACTGAGGCAACTCTAAAGCCATTAATCCTACTCAGCTGTCTGAAACGGTTTCTCACAGAATATCAAAACAAGTCTTGGTCCCTATCCTCAGAGTCCTTCCTAGCCATCGAAAAAGCCATCAACACAGCAGCATAAGGAGGCAAATTATTGACCAGAGTGAAACTATAGCTCACAGTTAAGCGATAGCAAGCTCACATGCACAAAAGAGAACTTTCTTTAGACTAAGCCTTAATCATGAACTGAACTCTTCCAGAAACCAAGGTCTATCTACACAAACAAGGTTCTCTCACAAGTACAGTTTCTGTCCTGGAGCAGAGGACAAATGAGATAAAGACCACACTCAATGGCAGCCCATGCAGTAGTGCTAGTCACTGAGATACCATACTAATGCCTTCAGATAAAGAATTTAAAATTGAAATACAGCCAAAATACTAAAAGAAAAAGTGATATTTAGGCTATGGCATCATCTCAGATCCTAGTCAATTCACATAGTTGGTACAAAATAAACCCTTATAGCTGGTACAAAGTACCAGAGTTCTCCTGACTCCTGTTGAAGATTTGGCCCTACACTTAAAATACTCAAGATTTTTCCAGCACTTTTTCTAGTAATTCTTTAACCATGCCTTGTGGACTGAAAAACAAGATTTGGAGATACAACATATCTCAACAACAGGGAAAACAAACAAACAAACAAACAAACATCTCCATTACTTTGGAAATAAGCTGCTTTTTAGGACTTGGACACACATAATGAAAGCTTTCTCTGTCAAAAGCATCTATTCTGATGCAGATATAAACAACTAGCATCCCTTTGACTACATTTCTCTAGCAATTTCTCAAATAAAACATGTAGTGAAATTTGTTTTTCCACAAATTCCCTTGCCACCATAGATACACATGAATTCCTGCTAGAATGCATAGATGTTTTGTATAGCAAAATAATAAAAACTAATAATATTTCTTACCCAGGCCAATAATGGCTTTCGTCTGTACTTCTTCATCTGAATGCTTTGTAAAATACATCAGCAGTTCAAGTACTTTATCCTTAATGTTAACCTAAGCAAATTAAAGCAATAATAATACTTAAGATGAAACAGATGTTTGAAGATCTCTTTCAAAAAACATAATTATTAAAAAGAAAAGGAGAAACAATCTTCCTGCATGGACTTCACACCCTTACAAACCCCAACACATTATTGCATACATTCCAAAATAAGGTAAGTATGAATAGCTAGGAATACAGTGCTTTCAATAATACTGGAATATTCAATATGTGTAAGACTTGGAGAGTAAATACAAGTGTTTTTTTTTACCTTACTGTTGCCCTTAAAATCTTCCTGATCAAAATCAAAATGCCGACACAGTGCGCCAACAGTGAAAAGTGATCTAAGGAGTGCTGGTTTATTGGCAGTAAGTATTGTACTGTTGGGGTCTTCTTGGTGTTGACTTTTTAATTTTGAAAGTGCACCTACAGTAAGATAAAAGTTTTAACCACAGTGTTTAAACGTGGTGCATTCCTAAGACTTGTAGCCAAAACTGAAAAGTGAAAATTACTTGGTATGACTTTACTTACCATAGTATCTATTAAAACAGGCCCACACAAACTTATAGTTCTGGGTGACCTTGTTCACAACAGCCCCAAGACAGCTCACACAATGCTGAACAACCTAGGAGCAAGAAAGAACAAATGAATTACATTCTTAGAATTTAAAATTGAGGGTCCCATAGAACAATACAGAATCAAAACAAAATCTCTGACAGTCTGTCTCCTAGACTGCTCTGAAAAACTGCCCAAACTTATAATTGTTAAAATATAGCAACAACATATACAAACTCCAGTAAACCAAGAATATTGCCTTTTTTGTGGCTCAGGAGTCCCATGACCAGCATAAGCAACTTTGTAATGAAGACAGACTTGCTTTAAATCAAAACCATGCATTTTGGAATGTGAAATTGAATCAACAACTGAGTATTAGCAATTAAAAGCTTACCGTCATGCCATATTTGATGATGAGTTTCATGAGGTCTTCCTCAATAGTGGCAAGGAAGGTCTCACTTGGGTGCTCCATTAGTGGCACTACAAGCTCTAAGATTTTTGCAACATTGCAGATCACCATGAAATCATTCTGAGTCTGAAAAAGAAGTGTTTACAGCATTTAATATTTCTGGCTATGTTAGCTATTAAACAAGTACTAGTAATATGAACTGATAGTGAAAAATCACAGCTCTTACATAAGATATGACTGAGGTATTTAGTAAAGAATTAGAATGCTATTTATATTATTAGATTTGATATTACATTACTAATTTTTATGAAACCTAGTTCCTGTTTTTTATGGGACCTCTGGAAAAAAATCTGTTGAAAAAGAACTTCACCTTTCATAAAGGCTATAAGCTGACCTGAAAACTTAACAATTTTTGGTCTTGACAATTTTATTTATTTTTTTCTTTCTTTAGAAGTCCTATAACAAATTTACAGAAACACTTTCTGACGCATGCTAGAGAATACACAGTATCTGGCAACAGGTATCAGCAACAAACAAAGTTGTGTTATCGCTGAATGTGACTTAAACAAAATAGATAATTATGTCCACTAATGTAGAAATTACAATTAAAATTATTATTAGTTTGCATAATCATGTCTATACACGTGTTGTAAGTGAGGAACCTATGGAAAATACTTTATATATAAAAATATACACCTGGGTAAAAAATGACTTTTTTTGACAACTCAGGCTCATTTAGCAAAATGAGATAATTTTCATATGCTGTTATCAAACTACTTACATATTCAAGCTGACAGTGGTGAACTAATTCTACAATTCATCTCAACCTATGTAAGAATAAAATGTATATAAACCACTAAAGAGATGTTGTAGCAAGTATAATCAGGGGCATAATCAGATACCCATTTCCTATACTGTTTGATCGGAAGCAGCTCTAAAAGTCTGTTGTAGATGTGCCTACAGAATGATTCAGAGATGAACCCAGAAAATGTTTGGATATACCTACAAGCTCGTTTGACAACAAGACTCTCAAAAACCTCCTCCTGTGGGCAACTGACCTATTATGATGGGATACTGCCTCCTACTCAGCCATGCTCCTCCTTTAGCTGTGGCTGCATGATCTGCCCTGCTTCTTCTGCCAGATCAGGGATTTGTTGCAACCTTCACTGAGCCCACTGTGCTAATCAAAATGGCAGAAAGCCCCACAATATGTCAGAAGCAGAGGGACATTTTACTGGAGTGTTTGATTTACCATTATAACTCCATAACATTTTTGTGAACTAAAGAGAGTGTGTCTTAAAGAGAGACACACAAAAAAGAGCTGCATAAGTGGAAACTAGGGAAGGAAGAGGTGAAGTGCTAAGGGACAGAGTAGGACATTTTCATTTTGATATATTTGCTATACATTTCAAGGAATCATAGATTAAGCCTTTAGGCTTAATATTCATGTATTAAATCTTAACTACTTTTAAGACTGACTGAAAAACAAAACAAGTTTAAGAAATGATTTTGTAACAGGTGAAAAAGTGGTTTTCAGTTCTCAACAGAAAAAGAGGCAGTAAACATTTCAGTTTCATTTGGCTGTAAAATGTGGAGTAGAAGGTGAGGAACAGCATCTTAAAGTGACATAGACCATTAAAATAACCTAGTACTTTCATAATGTAGGATGTTCAGGAAACAGAAACATAACTTTATTTCTCTTTTCCTACCTTCAATTTTGTTAAACGTGCAAAATAGCCATTAATTTCTATGCTTAATTATCTGAGGAAAAAATAAGGCTGATATTCTAATTTTCTGTACTTACACTACATTTAGTGGTGAGGTATGGCTGCATGGTCATGGCATGTTTGACCATTAGCTGGGGCCTGATTTTGCTGAATAGGAACAAAGTGGTTATGCAAGCAACCAAGCGACCAGAATTCACGCCTTTGTTGTCAGAATCTGCAAAAATTAGAAAATATACAAATGATATGAGATCCAAGTATTACTTGATCAATTAAAAACATATGGCCTAACTATAATATGAATATCTTTTCCATGATAATCTTTTCCGTGACACATCCTTCATGGTCAATATAGAATATTCTTATATATTCTTATTAGTTAAGAGCATTAGAGATGATAACATAATGTGTTAGCATTTGTATATGATCACAAAATATGTGAAATAAGAAACAGGCATATTTCAAAGACGTTATTATTTCATAAATACTGTATACAGAACACTGGTCCAGCCAATGACTCCCATTATGACTGTAGAACACATTTAGGCAAATAAGGTTTTCTGTATCTGTTTTGTTTTTAGTGACCTAAAACTTTTGAAAAATTATTTTAAAAGTAATTCTGTTATTGTGGTTAGCTAGAGAAAATTAGGAAAACTTTATTATACACTGTTCAAAAGTATGTAATAATGAACTTATATGCAAGAATTCACTACAACAGGTTTTGTAATAGAAATCCTCAAAGAGTAATTTTTCATCACATTGATTTTAACAACCACTCTTACAATATTCATTTATTTGCATTTAAAATGCAAAGTGGATTAGCTACTGGATTCTAAATAATATTACCTGATAAAGATTCCTCATATTTAAGGATGTGCTCAACCAAATTGTCAACAAGCTGAGTACAGGCTTTCTTCACAGGTTTATATGAGGCATCCTCTTCTGACTTCAAAAGCTATAGCAGATGAAACAGAAAATGATTCAGTAGAAAAGGCTACATTCATAAAATCATAGAATCTCCTTAGTTAGAAGGTACCTACAAGGATGAACAAGTCCACCTCCTGGCTTCACCACCCAAAAATCAAACCAAATGTCTGAGAGCATTGTCCAAAGACTTGTTGAACTCCAGCAGGCTCAGTGCTGTGACCACTGCCCTGGGGAGCCTCTCCCAGTGCCTGACCACCCTCTGGGTGCAGAACCTTTCCCTAACCCCCAGCCTGACCCTCCCCTGTCTCAGCTCCATGCCGTTCCCTCGGGTCCTGTCGCTGTCCCCAGAGAGCAGAGCTCAGCGCCTGCCCCTCCGCTCCCCTTGTGAGGGAGCTGCAGGCCGCCATGAGGCCTCCCCTCAGCCTGCTCTGCTGTGGGCTGAACAAACCAAGGGACCTCAACCACTTCTTATATGTCTTGCCCTCTAAACCCTTCACCATCTTTGTAGCCCTCCTTTGGTGGCTCTCTAAAATTTATGTCCTTTTTATACTGTGGAACCCAAAACTGCACGCAGTACTGGAGGTGAGGCTGAAGCAGCACAGAGCAGAGCAGGACAATGCCTTCCCTCAACCAGCTAGCAGTGCCATGCCTGATGCACCCCAGGGCATGGTTGGCCCTCCTGGCTGCCAGGGCACACTGGTGACTCATGTTCAACATGATGTTGATGAGAACCCCAAGACCCCTTTCTGCGGGGCTGCTCTCCAGCCTCTCATCCCACAGTCTGCACGTGTATTCACGGTTGCCCCTTGCCAGGTGCTCTTGTTAAACTTCCATGTTGTTGGGGATTGCCTAACTCTGTAACTTGTCAAGATTTCTCCACTAGGCCTCTCTAGTTTCATTCATCCATTTACATTGGATAAATACTGGTTTTATAATTACTACAAGTAAACAAGGATTTTGTATTACAAAATAATTTGTTTAACATCTCCATAAAAGCTATTTAATGAAGAAAAATTTAAAGGAAGTAAAAAAACATCAAACCAAAATGCAGGAGAATTAAAGAAAAACTAAGTGTGACAAAAGGATAGACAAGAGCAGTTCTATTGATGTTTTCACTGGGATGAAACTAACTCTGTGCTTCGTGAACTATGAGGAAAATATTAATTTAGTCATACTTGCCAAGAGTAATTAATAGAAAAATTTTCAAAATGATTAGGCAAAAAATAGGGAAAAGGCAAAAGGATTTTTTTTTTTGTCATTAAACAAAAAAATGAGTCTAAGATGAAACACTTTTATGAACACAGTAATCAAACTTTGGGTACTGAAATTGTATTCCTGGAGATCCTTTAATATCCATCATAGATTGAACCCAAACTCTAGTCTTTTTTTTCAGTGTAAGCGTTAAGCTGATATACTTGACTAACTATTTTCTTGGCATTCCAGGCTAAAGTAAAATGTTTTGAGACCTCTAATTTTCTGATTGATGATTTTGTCAATTTTGCTTTAAAATTCATCAGTGCATATGAGAATTAGAGGAGAAAGATACCATAATCTAATAGATATAAGCAAAGCAAGCTCATTTCTTAGAAAAATGAGGGTAAAACATAATGTAGAAGTAAGCAATACTTTAGATATTCACTGCTTTTATAAACTGTGTAACAGATGTATTAGATATGAAAACATATGTATCTATCACTGAAAAAAATAATCTACATTGCACCAGATGCTCATTTCAGAACTAAGTACCTTAACTGTGGATTTCATGTTATGTCACTCACTCATTATTGAAGACACCAAGAAATTAAAAAACAAAACAAAACAAAACAAAACAAACCTAAAACCTCCCAAAGTGAAAATCAAAATGTGAAATATTTATAGAACTTTTTTTTTTACATGGAAATAGAGAAACTAGTGTCAGAGACAAAGAAAACTGCAGGAATCAATATTAAAAAAAAAGTCAGATGTTTAAAGGGCATTAATTGAATTTGTCTATTGTAAAAGATTGCTTTTGAAGTATCCCTCCAATGCATTTCAGTATCAAAAGAAATATTAATATTCTTACAATGATTATGTCATACTTTAAAATTTTGTTACTTACATTTTGAAGAAGCTGTTCAAACCAATCATACCCTGTATCTCTACAAGCTGCAACCTAAAAGCAGTATTGAAAATAAGCTGTTTAAAACAGGAACCTGAAGAAGTATTACTCCAATGCAGATGACATCTTTAAAGAACAGCAAGTATGCATTAGTAAGATGATTTTGTATCTTTATGGATTAGAAACTGTATTCTGCATATGAAAAAAATTCTCACCATTTCAATAGTTCCAGAATTTATATATATTCCATACAATGCAAGGCCTACATATTTTACTGACCATTGCAAATTTTGGTTTTGTAGAACATTTTTTTACACATTAAAGTGTATCAAAAATGAACATGTGTATACACATATGAAAATGTATGTATGTATATATATAAATATATATACATATATATATATGCACACAGACACACACACATTTTAACAGAAACAAACCAATCCTTAACTCTCATCATGTATCAAAATCAGCTCACAGGTGCTCTCAAGTAGAATTACCAGAAGAATTGAGTTAAGCTCAAGTCAACTTGACTGACTTTTCAGCCTGGAAAAACGCACTCTATATTTTTATCTGGTAAAAATATTAAAAAGCAGGATAAAACTGCACACAATTTTAAGTAGACTTACTTGATCTTTACCTCTTTGTCAAATTGATATTAAAACACCTTCTCAGCACAGTGATTTTACACAACACATTATCACTACAAATGTATAAGCATTCTATTGGAAACAGATTTTTGAGACATGCTGTTTAATTCACTGTTTCCACAAAGTAGATACAAGTAAGCAGTTATTAGTTTACTCTAGTTGAGGACATGACCCTGAATTTGTTAAGAAAGCTTATTCATCTTTCAAAATAAATGTTATCAATTGTTTGAGAATTTTTTTCTTCCAAGAGACTATTTCTTTTCTACCTGGGCAACCCGCTTTAAGGGAACCTACTTTGGCAGGAGGGTTGGATTCGATGATCTCTTGCAGTCCCTTCTAACCCCTATGATTCTGTGATTCTTAGGTAGGCAACTAGATGCTGCTACTAGCATTTGCTGAGAGATATCATATATAGTAGAAACTTCATATGTTTTAACTGAACAAGTATTTTACACAACTGGAATATAAGGTGGTCCCAGTTATTACTGACAGTGTATTTGTGAGTTTATGTTTCATGAGTTAAAGTTTCTAAAGCTTGTTCCATCAGATGAATAATTCTCACACATATTCAATGCCAGGAGATACATAAAGAAAACCATCTGATACATGAGTTAGTTGTGTATTTTTCACTTTCTGAAAGAATACAGATAATGTTTCAAAGACACTAAAAATATAATCAAGTTCTGCATATAACCCAGTTCAAATTTATATAACATACCACATCAGTGATGTTTAGTATTTTCCTGGTCATTGCTTCTTTGTCATGGTGTGGAGTTGGAGTAAACCAGAGCTTCTGGAATGTTTCATTTACTAATTTCTGAAGGGGGAAAAAAAATATTAGTAGAAGTAAATAATCCAATCTTGGCACATAGATGTTATCTCTCATCTGTCCATACAATAGATTTACTGATGATATGTGTCATTTCATGAGGAATTGTTCAGACTAAGTGAGACTGTTGTAGAGAATGCTATTAGAGGCAGACCCAGATCAAATATTACAGGCGTTATATACTGGCCTCTAAACATTTCACTGGGAAATGATGCTACAGAAACCATTTCCTTTACAAATGGTTACAACTTTCCTGCTCCAATTTGCATTCCTCAGGAAAACATAGCACCCTGAGAAAATAAAAACTAAACACAAGATTATGATTTGTATAGCAGAATTAGCAGCAGTGGTAGATTATTTTGGAGTCTTCAGAACAGTTGTGACAAGGTAGGGAAGAGAGAGAACCCAAGTCTCTCTAGCCAAACTTAGGATGTAGGTTCCCTTTCAATGTTTTTTATGGTGGAAAATGTGGAAGAGTGAAAGGGAACTAAATTATTTCTGCATTGCTTACAAAGCATACTGTTTTAAGTATATCTCCTCATCCATGGAGGCATAAAAAATACATTTTAGACACCACCTCATTTTTATGAAGTTGTTGTAAAAGAAAGGGAATGAAAGAGAGGGAACAAGGTCAATCTCTTTTTGTAGCAGCACCTTTGATCCGACTTCCAGTGCCTTGGATCCTACTTCTTGATAAACAGTCTTTGAAAGCTACTTGGTATTAACATGTCTCAAGTGGTAAAAATATATAGTGCAACTTAAAAGTTGCAGATTTCAAATCCCACTGAAAGTGTGATACAAAATTATTACAGGTGTACCCACCTGTTTTAAAGTTATTTTGCTTAGTCAAACAAAAACATCAGTGTCAGCTTTATGATTTATCATATAATCTTACTTTTGTGCCCTTCTGAATATACAGTGCACAAAAAGTGGAATGTGACCACATAAGTAACATTTTGGGGCGAGTAAGTGATTAATAAAATGTTCAGAATTAATGCAAACAAACAAACAAACAAACAAACAAAAAACACATAAATACCTCAGACCAGAGAACTTACATGTCTGGCATATACTAAGTTCAAGCACTTGATTTTGTACTAAAGCTTATTTTGTGTGCAGGAAGGATTTTCACAAACCAATTTTACTTGTTAGAAAAGTACTATATACAGTTCTTTGAAGTAGAAAAAAAAAAAAAACCTCTAGAAAATAACTATTTTTGATCTTTTGACTGTAAGTAAGAACTTGAAGAAAACAAAGAAGAGAAAGAAAAACAAGTAAGCAATGTAAGAAGTTAAGATATTAACTCTCTCAAAAATTAAAAGTAAATAAAAATCACAAATCACAAACTTTACAAACAAGCAACGTAATATTATTATTTTTTAAATTATTTTTGTCAAAAAAATAGAAACACCAAAACAATGATAATCAAAATCCTGAGGGATATGTTTTACTCTACCTTAATGCCTTCTTCATCATTGACTCTTCGAATCATTTTCACACACATCTCTGTAATTTTGGGAAATGTTGGTTGTTCAATGCAGATATCCCTAAGTATCTTTATGACTCTTTTTCTGACACTGATACCTGTATCCTGTGAGGATAATAAAAGCATTACACTCTTGAAAATAATTCTGACATACGAATTAATTTGTGTTATATGAACTAATATTTGAAGATCAACCAACTTTGCTTTAAAAATGTATATAGAAAAGGCAGCTAAAATATTATAGAGAGCATTTATATGAGCATTTATAAGGTCAGCATAACTTGCACCACTTTATTTTCAATATTTCTAAAGGGCTGTTTGAGTGCCCTTTATGTTGAATGCTTCCTTCACTTATACCCTCTTTTGTATAGGAGCTCATAATGTTGCATATGTGTAATTCCACTCCACAATTTTAAAAGCTAGATGTAGTGACGCTTTAACTATGTTGTTTGAACACACAAAACCTCTGTAGATCTGGACAGTAATACTTCAAGCTTTTGGACAAAACTTGTGGATAAGCCCTGTGCAGCTAACCTTTCCCATTTTCCTAGGCTTTGTCTGAGGTGATGAGTGAGAAGCTTCACTTCATATGATCATATTCAAAACCTGTTTATCTGAACATCAGCATTAATTGTTTCATGCATGCTTGTAAACATATGGAGCCGGCTATTTCTAGAGCCTCTCACAAACATGTTTTATTATAAGCGCAGTAAATGAGTAGTACTTGACTAAAAACCTACATGACATGGATCCTAAAAGCTAATGTTACTTTACAGTTAAATTAACATTGTATGTTATCTGAACATCCAGACAAAAAACACTTCCTGTACAAAACCTGAACTTCTAACACTACTAAAACTAAATTTCTAACAGGAAACCTTTTATAAACCTAAACACAGCATAGAAAAACAAAGTAGTTTTATATTTTTTTACTTTGGATTACAAATGGAAACTTTAGAATACTGTGCTGTCAATCTTTTTTCATTGTCTCACACTACTAATTTGCCTTCAGTAACCTATTTCTCAAAATCCAGAGATATGGAATTCCTCTTCTCACATAATCTGCGTCTTAACAGTGGAACTAAAAATAACACAATCCTGGTTCTGTTGCAGTACAGCTTTCTGCATATGTTTACTTTCTGATGCCAAAAAGCCTAACTAGAAACAAGTGATATGTTTTACACGGTTGGTCTTACAAGGATAATGTACCCTCATTTAAAACAATGAAATGTAATACACTGTTGGGTTTGTAATTCCATATTACTAAACATAAAAGCTCTGCTGAAAGCAAGTTTCTCAATGCCATTTATCATAAATATTACAAGTCACCTACCAATATTCTTTCAATCAGCATGTCATAATACTGCTCAGCAAGCTGAGGACGACAGAGCACAAATCGGCCAAGCAGCTCAACAGCTGCTTCTCGTACACTAGTAGAGTTATCCATTAACCGTCCATGAACACCTCGTTGCATATCCAGCTGAAAAGAACAAATAAAACACAAATCCAAAATAAGAAATAAGGATTTCTTCTAAGTATGATAAAAATATGCAAGTTCATGATGGGATTTTTTTTTGTTTTTACCCTTGCAAGAATACTGGGGTCTACAGCAACAACCTCAGACAAACACTTCATGGCTTTTGTTCGAACAGCAATTGCATTTTCACCAAGTACACGCAGAATCTAATAAGAGAACAAAAATAAAATTTCAATTGCTTCAAGAAGATAGTAAACAGGGCTTAATAAAGGCAAAAATGCAGAAGAACAACACGTACACTATTTAACTAAAATAAGAGTATCTGTCTACTAAGAATTTGATACATTTTCTTAGACAGTAAAGAGGTGCATGTAAATGATGCTCCATAGCACTGATGACTTCAGCATAGGTATTTGCCAGGATTTGCTACATCTCTAAGACTATTCCAAGCAAGATTCATACAAGGTCCATATGTTCACTCCATGTCCCTTTACTTTAAATTGTACTTTTGCCATTCGGATGAGGCTTTCACCATGCTTCTTTTAACAGGAAGGTTGAATTTGGACACTGTAACTCTAGAACTGGCTACGTATGTGGATCAGTATAAGTAACGCAACCTAAACCATTCCTGGAGTTCAAACATGTCACCATGCCAACATTTTAGTTCTCCCAGGAAAAGGAAAGAAACCACGCTGTCAAACAACTTCTGAAGCAAGTGGGAGTAACATGCACTTGTACAAGCAAATAACCATGTTGACATATATTTTCAAATCAAATTAAGATACTTTTCATGGGTTAGCACTACCAAATGAGCAAGCATCTTACAAAAACTGTGGAAAAGATTTCAACATTTATAATTAACCCTTTACTGTGTACATTTAATATAATCATTTTGAATATACACACACAAAGAAAATCACATAAACACAATATGACGTATAAAATGCATGCAACAAAAAGAAAAATAAGCACTTATTTTCCATCAGTACAGAATATGAAAGCACATGGTGTCATCATCGCCTGACAAATACCTGTGCTCAGCAATGAGCAGGTATTGCACACTACCTCAAAAGTGTTTAGAATCAGAAACCAACTCTGTTTCACTGTACTAAGACTTCTGGCACAGTTTACCTGTGTCAAATAAATATCGAAGCTCTGGGCAAACGGCCTCATAGAGGCCAAGTAGCGAACAATCAAACATGCATCTTCATAGTCCACAGTATCAGAATTCATCCTGCAACAAATTCAATGCAATAATTAGGACATGTTTATCAAAAATAGCTAAAAGCATCAAATAAGATGCTTTAATAAAGGTTAATAAAGAAATCAGCAGTAGTAAAACATACTTTAATGTACTGAACTGAAACGGAGCAGTTTTAATGATGCTGCGAAGAAACTTTTTGCGACTTTCTGCTCTGTGCATGATTTGTCCTGTGGTCTCAACATCTTTTGCATGATGAGTTCCTTCAGATGAATCCTCATCTTTCTGTGATTTAATTGCTTTCTCTGTCTCCATAGTTGTATCACGAAACCACTGAGCTATATAAAACTTCCGAGAAAACTGGAGAGATACAACAGAATGCACAGAAAAAAAAAGAGATAGAGTGAAATTAACAGATTTATAATGAGATTAAATGAATCTAATGCATCAACCATATTCTGGAAAAGACAAACGGCACTGAATGTTAAGGTGAAAATTTAACTGATTCATGACTGAAAGTCATTTTATTCAGTCAGTGTGTTATTGAAATTATTTTTATTATTTTATTTTTATTATTATATCAGAAAGCTGAAATTTACCACTAGTGATGCATCAGTTTCTGTGTTCTCATCCAGATAATCCAGCAAAGCCTTTTGAAGCTGTTGAATTTCATCTTCTCCTCCTGAAACCTGTCAGAAGGAGAAAGATAGATATAAAACAGAATATTGCTCAGTGGTAATTATTATCTGACAATCTGTGTGTCCACATATAAAATAAAGTGTAGCTGTTGTGATAATTGCAGAACTTTAACAATATTTTAAGTAGTTACCTGTATACTGCATACAAACTAAAGCAAATTAGACTTTGTGATTCTGAAGTCTAAAAATGATTAAAAGCAGTTTAAGACTCGTGTTAAAACATATTGACTGATACGATTATTTCTCCTTCTGTGATCTTGTATTAAGATACTATGTCACTGAGAAAAAAAGAAGGGCTGAAATCACACAGAGCAGACTGACACAAGGTTTAACATCTAAAAGTCATTGTTAGTTATCTCACCGACAATAAAAAAAAAATTAAACAGTGACTTCTCAGGCATAGAAGACACAAAATCCAAATGAAAACAAATATGAAAGCCACAGACAACAGTAAAAAGGTATGGAAAACATTAAAGAAATAAAAATAACTTATTCCGTATGCCAAAAATATTTGGCATAACTGTTACCAGGGAACCAGGGATAAAGCACCTCCATAGAGAAAGTGCAGCAACTGTGCTCAATGCATCTAGGGAAAGAATTTATGGAGGACGTTACTAAAAACATCTGGGCTCTAGCGTTAAAAGAATCACGCTCTCTGAGATTAAATTAAGTTGCAGCGCACAAAATGCTGATGTAGGTTCATTTATAAACATTTAGCACCCTCATATATGTACAAATTACAATTTAAATGTTTTAAATGTTAAATTTTTGGGTAACGTGCTTGATGAACTCTAAGTATTTTCTAACAAGTAAAAAAAAAACAGAACAAAAGGGAAAAAAAAACAAATAAAATCATATTCAATATTGATAATAAAAGTAGAATAGAAGAATTTCTGGTTTAATCTTCTTCAGCTACAAAAATAAAAAATCTTCTTCAGCAAAGAACAATCTTTAGAGGTGTAAGCCCTTTTCTGATTATTCTGATAATTTCCTGATTACTAGAGCTGACTATGTCTACCAATAGATCCTCTTACTGTCTTTCCATCTGAGTAATAAATTCAAGCTTAGCTGTCACACAAACATTTCCATGTAGTTATTTTTTCTTATAAATCATTTATAAACAACACACTGTCTACCCATACTAATCATACTGCATAATTTATACTTCCATAATTTATGGATGGTACTGTCCGCCATCGCTGATGTTAAGTTCCTGAATAACTGGAAAAAAGAATGCTTTTAGCACTCAATTGCCCAAAGCAATTTTATTTTCTGCAGATGTCAATGCCCAGTTACTACCTGATCTTGTTAAAAAATAAAAATCAGGTTACTATTTGCATACATATCTTGCTGGAATATCTTTCAATACCTTTATAACTTCTGGAGATAGGGAAAGAGAAAGGGGTCCTTCTAAAACATTTCCCTACAAAATCTGATGTAGAATTGTCAGAATTACTGCCAATAGAAGAGAATAATAATTCACTAGCACACAGAAGTACACATTATATTAAACCATGAGCGTGAAGATTTGACACTCTATATAGTACAATATTCTAATCAACAAAAGTTATGGCAATTATCAGCCTCACAAAGGAGTAGATGAGTTTTGATTTTTTATTTGAATGCCTGTGAATTGTGGAATTGTTTCCTCCAGCATAGATCTGTAGCAGTCATTACAGAATACATAAAATAGATCTGGATACTTTTTCAGGCAACTGAAAGGGAAATTTTGATATAGTGAATTTGACATGACTACTCAACTTCAGATCTAATCACATTGTAAGCAGGTAATAGTTCAAAAAAGAAGCGTATAGGCCCCATAAGAAATGTGCAAGTCCATATTTTTAGAAGGACACATAAGACCTGATGATTTTCTCATACTATGTGCAGTAGAGAACTCAAAAGCATATATCACTTTGGTAACTGCTGCCACCCTTGCAGATTTGGAAACATTTTGATAATCAGCATTAGCAGAAATGCACATACACATTCTCTAGTGAAAGATATATGCAAGTCCAGCATATAAAATAAAGATGACCAATACCAGACATATCATATAAAATCTAACCTTACAGGCTGAAGAACTGAACTCTCTAAAACCTAAGTGCCATAAGCCCAATTACCAGTTTGTGACAGGAAATACTTACATACATATATATTTTTATTGCCTCTGAAGACAGAATTCAACTGTTGCTGTCGCTCCATTATTTCCTCTATATTGTTACAGTAAAACTGGTTTTACCACTGTAATTAACCACTTAATATACCCATGATGAGATAAGAAATGTGATACTTATAAATCAAATACATTTGGTTCAGATTTCTAGATAACGATGAAAAATGATTCTTCACATGTTTTCTGTTGGAGATATTTTTGTTTGCTTTTAGCTTTTTTAAATAAAATTTTGTAATTTTCAAACGTTTGAATGGACACATCTCAATCCAACTGAATCCAGCTGGCATGGGATCTCTCACACACCTGTTTGAGGATTCTGGCTATAGATCCTTGATCCATTTTGCTAGTGACTGCATCTTTCCTCAGTCTTGCAGCTACAGTTCCAAGATAGTCAAGTGATGCAACTCTTAAAGCCATTTCTGTTGATTTGTTACTGAATTGGTGAACCTAAGAAAAGCAGAATATATACTTTTATTTTTTTTTTTATTTTTATAGCTGAGATCACAAGATACTGGGTGACCTTATTAAAATCCCTACCTAACGTCCATATTCAGTAAAACTGTCATTTACTTTCTTACCAGATACAATCCTTATTTTGTATTACTGTTTTTTTCTTTTATTCTCTCCCTCTCTACATGTATGCCTGTTAGAGTTTTTTTCAATATACACTTTCATAAAATCAACCAGACATCTAGTATAGCGTAGATCTTAATCATCAAAATACATGTTCCTCATTATTCACACAAGTGTAATGAAAGATACATTTTACTAGGTACAGGACCATAACAAATTCAAAAAGAAAAAATAAACAAACAAAACCAACAAAACCCCAGATCAAATTAGCTGTTAGCACAGCTAACAGAAACAACCAACAGATGCAGCCATTTGTGTAGAAGTCTTCAGCCCTGCTTTGGGGAACTTCAGAAAACTTCAGAACTTTCTGGGTTCAAGGTCAAGGAGCACTGGGGGAGCTCCTGGCAATCGTCTGAGGAACTTGAGGTTGACTGCTGCTGTTAGGCAAGGACAAAGATAGGGGATATCTGTAGGGTGTGGGCCTGCAGAAGGTCTAGATGCATGGTTAGACAACCACTGACCTGACAGTCCCTGATGTCAGGAGCTTCTGTTGCAGCTGCCCCTCGCTAAGGGGAGGGGGTCAAGTATCCCTTTAGCTGGTGCCTAGCTACTCGCTGAGGAGAGGCCTTCATAAAGGCCTAATCTAGAGCACATGTCCCAGAGTATAGCTAACAGAAGCACCCAACAGAGACAGCAGTTTGCATAGCAGCTCACGCAGAAGAGTGCATAGTAGGCATCAAAGAAGGAGGCCCATGGCTGATCTCAGGTCCTTGTTACATTCTCAGATATGGAGATGGATTGCTGCCCAACTGTGCTGGGGCAACACCCAGCTGGAAAGCAGCTTAGCAGAAAAGGAGTCCGGGTAGACACCAAGGTGAACATAGGTCAGCAGTGTGCCCAAAGAAGGCTAGTGGTATTCTTAGCTGCATTAGGCAAAGTATTGCCAGCAGATCAAGAGAGGTGATCCTTCCCCTTTACTCAGTGCTGGTGAGGCTGCAAGTTGAGTACTGTGTCCACATCTGCCCCATGCAGTACAAGAAAGATGTGGACATACTGGAAAGAGTCTTACAAAGGGACTGAAGCATCTCTGCTGTGAGAGGAGGCTGAGAGAGCTGGGACCATTAAGCCATGAGAAGAGGACGCTCACAGGGGAATCTCATCAATGTCTACAAATACCTGAAGGGAGGGTGCAAAAAAGATGGAGCCAGTGGTGCCCAGTGACAGGACAAGAGGCAATGGGCATAATCTGGAACACAAGAAGTTCTAAACGAGTATCAGGAAGCACTTCTTCACTGTATGAGTGGAAAAGCACTAGGACAGGCTGCCCAGAAAGGCTGTAGAGTCTCTTTCTTTGTGCATCCTGCTCTAGAGGTGTCCTTGCTTAAGAAGAAGGATTGGACCAAATGACCTTCAGAGGTCCTTTCCAACCTTAACCATTCTGTGATTTTGTGAAATTACTGTGTTAATTACACTGTAATTAATACTGAATAATAACTCTCTAAAAACACATTAGCAAAAATGTTCACATTCTGTAAAATTTCAAATTTCATAAACAAATGATATTGGTACAGGAACTACCTACCTACCTGTTTTCAGATTCTGTGCTAAGTGAACAGTCCAGAGAAGATATTTAACATGAATAGTTACAGCTATTAATCTGCATTTACTCTAAATGAATATCTGGTATAGAATGCCATTTTTTTAAATGTGGAAAATGTCATGGAATAGTAGAAGTGGACTTCTATGAGAAACAATTTACATATGACTTTTTCCAAGTTGCTTATCAATGATCTTCGTACCTAAACTTTAGTATTTACAGTAAGTGATACATGTAAAAAAATCCTTAGATGTTGCATGTCTGCTCCAACTATCTAAAAACATTCCTGTAATAGATGGAGATGAAATAAACAACTCTTCATAGTTAAAAACAAGAATCTCTTACCAATAGCCTTCCTAATAAGCTAAGTAGCAACTCTGCAGCTGGCCATTCTGGTTTATTGACTGTGGAAAGAAGATCTTGAATGAAGTTCTCAAACAGTGGCCTATAATCTTCTTCCCCTTGTTTACTGCCACACCTGTTCAAAAGAATGCATTATATAAGTAAATCTTAGAGACATTTAAGCACTTCTTCTGATGTAAACAAAAGCAACCCTATGGTTAATCAGAAAAAAACAAGTTTTAAGTGATTCTAAAAGAAAAATAATTTTATGCAGTAAAGGACAAATAGTTCTAACATTTTTAACTCTAAGTTGCACTGCATGCTAATCCATGATTTTTTTTTTTCCTAAGCTTTTTCATTTTATTATTTTGAGTTAAAGCGTGCATGAAGAGGATGGATGACATAATTAAAATTCTGAACCTCAGGCTGGAGTGTTGTATTTAGGAGGTATTGATTCTAGACTCTTTAAGCCCGGTCTGACTTATTTCAGAGTGATAAGACTTCTCAGTATCATGTACTTCAAGGTTAAAATCAGAATGTAAAATTCAAAAGGTAACATACCTGATATGTTTCAGTTACATGTGACAGTCTTAATTTCTTTAATGATACCAGAATTATGCAGAGAGATGGCTAGATCTTTAAACAGCCTCTCAGCTTAACAGTGGAAATTAACACAGTAAAAACCTCAGGACTTTTTCTAAAAAATGCTTACTTAGATTATTCAGGTATATATAAATATACCTGAATATATATATATATATATATATATATATATATATATATATATATATTTCTTCCTGTTGAGCTATTGACATTCCTAACTTCAGCTATATGAAAGTGTTTCTAGGTTTTCTCTTTCCTAGTCATTCTGATGACTGAATGAATCTGGTTTCACCACTCAAATATTTATTCATCCTTCTCTTTCATGCTTCAGATGAGTAACAGAAACCTGATGAAAGTATTCTATATAACCTACCAGATACTTCTTACATGTTTAAAGAATTCTCCACACAATGTCATTTTTTTTTTGTCCAGAAAAGTAACTCTCCTAGGGATCTATGAAGTACATTGCTGTAAGTAACTTCACTAGTGGGTATTTAGCACTGTTAAGTAATTAGGTTTGTGCTGAGGAGTGACAGACTTTATTCAGAATTGGCTTCATCAATACACTACAGAATATAAATGTACTTACTTCTTAAGGAAAATAGAAAGGAAGTTTTGTGCTGTTCTCATGGCTGTTTCATACGAGTTAGTAATAAGCACATCTTGATCCACCTAAAAATAAGATTTATTAGACTAACACTTGAGCATACATTGAAATATTATTTACAGATCAGTATGTCTCATGCAACGAATAATTACAGTGGACAAAATAACACCGTCCGATTACTAGACCACCATCATAAAACATTATACCCACAAACACAGTCATTCCTGAAAAAAAAAAAAGAAAAAAAAAAAAAGAAAATAGGATTTCTTAAAACTATCTTCCTTACTTTTTTGTTTGATTCCTCCTCTGAATTAGAATCTTTTTCTGCAGATGGTAAGTGCACAACACATTGAATAAGCTGCAGAACTAGTGCTGTTACCATCTGAATATACATGGGCTCTCCATCAGTGTCACTGCTATTTAACCTGTTAATATGAAAAGGACAGCATTAACACTAAAATAAAACAAAACTATTATTTTGAGCTCTAAATAATTTTAAGATTTATAATGCTTTCACCACAGTTACAAATCTATATTCTAGACATTTAACTAGTCAATTGCTTGCCTCTCATGAAATGAAAGATTGGATCTAACAAAAACAATAAGTATTCTTAGGTAGGAGAGATGAACTGAAACAGCCCACAGATGACTACCAGAATATCTGTGAAGCTCAGGAACTGAAAATCTACAGAAATATTTAATAAGTTTAACACAAGCTCAAGAAGTAGGCACATGTGAACCTAATGAGGTCCAACAAATCCAAGTGCAAGGTGCTGCCACTGGGTTGAGGCAATCCCAGACATGAGCACAGACTGGAGAAAAACCCATTGAGAGCAGCCCTGCAGAGAAGAACCTGGGGGCACTGGTGGACAAAAAGCTCGACATGAGCCAGCAGTGTGTGCTTGCAGCCCAGCAGGCCAACTGCGTCCTGGGCTGCACCAACAGAGGGGTGGGCAGCAGGGGAGGGAGGGGATTGTGCCCCTCTGCTCTGCCCTTGTGAGGCCCCACCTGGAGTGCTGCATCCAGAGGGTCCCCAGCACAAGAAGGATGCGGGGCTGTTAGAGCGGGTCCAGAGGAGGACCACAGGTGATCGGAGGGCTGGAGCACCTCTTCTACGAAGGAAAGTAATTTGATATTGGGTTCTTTCTTGAAGACAGGCTGAGAGAGCTGTTTGTTCAGCCTGAAGAAAAGGAGGCTCCAGGGAGATCTCGCTGAAGATTTTCAGTACTTAAAGAAGGCTTATAAAAAAGATGGAGAGTGTTTTTTTACTTGGGTGGATAATGATAGCACAAGGAAGAACGGCTTTAAAATAAAAGAGGGGAGAAGTTTGGAAGAAATTATTCACTCAGAAGGTGGTGAGGCACTGGAACAAGATGGCCAGAGAAGCTGTGGATGCCCCACCCCTGAAGGTGTTCAAGGCCAAGTTGGATCAGGTGCAAGGCAACCTGATTTAGTGGATAGCATCTCTGCCCATGGCAGAAGGGTTGAAATTGGATGATCTTTAAGGACCCTTCCAACCCAAGCCATTCTATGATTCTATGAAACACCTACAGGCTAAGCTACTTACAAAAAATAGGCTTATTATTTATAATGCCATGCCCATTGCCAACATAGCATAAAAAAGCTAATGAACTGTTGCCCAATTACGTTACTACTTCTGTGTTACTTAATATACGTGGAATCCGGGGAACTTTTTAACAGGACAAAATAGTCATTGTGACCTGGACTGACTTCTACAAGAGTTACAACTGTGGTAATATCAGGTAGTGTAACAGACTTGAAACTTCAGTATGCAAGAGTGTCTTTAAGTTTCTATGGCCAGTGTGAATACATCACAACTCACATTTCTCCCCTTCCAAGTGATGTAACCTGACAAATGGTATGGTGTTTATCTACCCATATATGCATTAATAACACCTAATATTACCCTTTGCAATATGAAAAAGGTCAATCTCTGACAACATTCTCCCTATATTATCAAAATAATAACTGAACACAAAACATTGCAATTATTCTGTTTAATTCAATTATTATAAGTTATTTTTGACTACATGTACAAAAAAAATCTTTCCATATGAAATTTTGCAAAAGGTGTGCCTATCACGACTGTAGCCACAGATAGGAAATGCCCTTTAACAGACTAGAGCTCGGATTTTTATAGATGAATAGTGTAGTCACTGTGGACTTGAGATGAAGACTTTGTTCCAGCAAAGATCCTAATTCAAAGAAGCTATCCACTAGTTATGGTCCTGTACCTACCATGTTCCTATTTATTAGATGTCTTTGATGACTATAATGAAATCACACAGGTTAACATTAGAGTCACTGAATTCAACTTAAAAGTTTCAGTGTCAGATTCTTTCTTTCTTAGACTGAACCTGGACTTACTATTCAGAAGATGCACTGAAAGCACTTTAAACACATTTAACATAAACCAAGCAGTTCCTAAATGAAACTCATTTAAAGGAATATTAGTTTGATACCCTGTAAAGAGTACTCAAAGACATTCAGCCAGAAATCTCCTATTAGGTTTTAACAATGAAGAAATTACCTACCTGCGTATAAACAGAATCAAAGATTTTTGGAACAAAGATCCAAATGCACACTATTTTTGAATGCACAAAGATCCAAATGCACACTATTTTGAATGCACACTAACATTACACCTTAGAACATCACTCCTTAGTGAAAAGACTAACCAGATATTTCAATTATTTTTGTAACCAAACATAAATATGACGGCATAAGAAACAGTGACTCTTACAAGATATGTTTGTCAGGGAACTCTGCTCTCACTGTAGAGAAAATTCTACACATACAGAACTGTGAATGCTTCCATCTACAGGTTAGCGATCTACGCAAAAATTACCTGAAGTTTCTCAAACTTCTCTTGCTAGTTGGTAGTCTTGCAAGGGAAGTGAAAATTTCTTCTAGTATTAGTTGTCTGTGTTTTTCATACCTGGAGAACACCTATTTAATAGTTACAGAATTGTTAAAATGTTATTGTTACATACAATATTTCTTGCTAAATCTATAAAAATTAGATGTAGTAACATATACTTCACTTGACTTTCAATGCATACCTTGTTTTTAATGCATTACTTTATTTCTTCAAAGTATTTCTTTATAAAATACATGAAAACTTTTTTTAAAATCAAAAGATTTTAAAATGATTCCAACAACACAGATGTCTAATAGCTCTTAAAAATACTGTATATCTTAAAGATTTTAGTCAATGGTAGAAATACACTGTGTAAGTCAAATAGTATAATACTAAGCTTTCAGACCCCAGTATATAGCAAAGCTCTTTAGTAGCATAAATTAACATGAAGACATACACAGTTACAGATCATATTTGGCAATCCAGTTTTACTTCATATCTTTATCTTTAATATTTGCCTGACATGAAATATTCTTTAAATTTATGGTTAAGATTGTAGAATTTGCTTCTCCTTTTGTTCAGGCCTTTTAATAAGTTCAGGTGTTTGATCCTTACAAAGATGAATATTTTCCACTTAAACAACCACATATATGTTACACTACATTTTTCCTGAAATAGTATTTTATTTGCCCCATGAATTTTTCATATATCCACCACTTCCAGGGAAAATAACTTATTCTATTATAAAAGTATCCTGCTAGTTCTCTAGCTTATTCCATTGCATAAATTAATATCTTAACAAAGGAAATGAGGAAAATCATGTTGCTATGATTTTTTAAACAAGAGAGGACAGGTAAGAGAGAGGGGTTTGTGTTTAGACTTTAGACCACATAACAATCATTAAGTTCCTTGCTTAAGTTGCTCCTCTGCAAATAGGAGCAGCTCAGGTAGATTTAATACTATTCCTACCTTATAATACCAAACTGTAAAAACATGAAAAAATAAAATTAGTTTAAAGCTCTAATTCTCTACCAGCAAAAAATACAGCCTATAAAAAATATGTCCTAGTAACCTGGACACACAGGAACATGAAGTTGCATATTAAAAATTACTTACCGCGGTCACTAATTTTATGGCACATAACTGTAGCTCACTGACATTTTCTACAAAGAAAGGTGTTATTCCCATAGATGATACCTATCAATGGAAAGAAATTATTGTAATTATACTTGACTGGCAAACTGATATTCATGCTATGTTACAAGCAGGCTATTCATTCATCAGATAAGGTATTCGACAACACACATTAATTCACATTATTCGCAAATTGAGTACAATGATGCTAAACTATTCTTAGGTGTACAATAAAAACCCTTAAAGTTTGAAAAAGAGAACAGGAAGATAACATACTACACAGAGACTTGTCAGCCTATGTAAATATGTGCAAAAAATATGTACTGATTTCACATTTCATGTAATTGACACTTTACAGTCTCTCTGGGAAAATAAAAGGAACAAAAATAAAACCAAACCAAAACAAACAAACTAAAAAAAAAAACACAACATTCTCAGACATTCTTCTGACAAAATTTACCTGAAGAATAGTTGTATCAGTAAGAAGCTGTATCTCTAGCAACTCTGACAAACTGCTGACAATGTCACAAACTTTGTTATACAACATCACTATAACTCTTTGCTTGTGGGTGGAACACTTGGCACGCTTTGCTTTTGAACTTAAAACACCACCTAGAAAATCAAAAATATTTTCATTAATTTTTTCAGTGTTTCAGTTCCATTAAATAGAAAGATAACTGTTTTCTCAAAGAATGTCCCCCAAACAACTCTACAATGACAACTGTGTGAATCCAATTGTTTACAGATGAAAAAGTATTTATTTCTAGCTGGAAAGCAAGAATTTCATATGACTTTTTTTTTTTTTCAGAATTAATTTCAGAATTAATGCAAAACAGTAATTGTTCTGAATTCTGGATTCATGATTTTTAAAACAGTTCTTGATGTTTGACACCCACATCTGAAGATATGTATATGACAACAAAATGCTAAAGGCAAAAAAAAATTCTGTAAAATAAATCATGATATAAGCAGGGATTATGACTATAAAATGACTTACTGATGCATACAGTAACTACAGACAGAAGAAAACCTTGAGATAAACTTCTTTATACCCTGGTCCAAATGGTTATACTGACACTATAGCTACTACACTAAAACTAAACATTAAAATGACCAAGTTATTCAGAGGATGCAATTAATTCATTGTTATTTTACTCTACATTTAATTACCCTCAATATTACATAAAACATTAATTCAGGTGCCGTATGTGATATGAAAGAACTACCAGTATAAAAAAATATAAAAATCTTCAGGGAAGTCATATCACTTGCATGATCATGCAATACATATATATGTATATACAAAGCAAAACATAAATCTAATGTGAAAAGATATTTTAATATTCTTTAGTATACTAACCACCATGAGGATCCACTCTATATACAGGGTCATACTGAGGATAGAGAGTGTTCTGCAAATGAAATTTTGTGTATTGAATAACTCTTTCTATTACATCCTCAATATATACAGCTTTAGGCATATTTGGTGACGTCATAATATTGATAGCAGTAAGACAAGCATCCGCAGATTTTGTCACTCTTTCCATAATAAGATCTCTCCATAATCTCTCCTCATCTTCAGTGTCATTGTTCTGCAAGAGGCAAGAAAAGCAGGACAGTGTAAATGAAAATTCGAATATTTATCCTTACCAAGTACAATATACCAATCCCATTTTAATATACTTACAAACAAGCACATTTGTTTATGATACAAGGATAGTTTGTTTTACAAATCAACTGGTTGTTTTACTAGCAACAAATTTGCAGTACTTCTCCCTAAGTTATAAATCTTCAATATCCCACTGTATTGTTCTGCTAAAACACACAGAAACTTTCTGTATATCATTGGGAAGAGCTATGAAAGAAGATTGCTACATTGTCTACTTAAGACTGACGTACTTAAAACCGAACTCATTCATCTAGTATTGTCGTTAGTGGTCTACGCGTATCATTTGCTGCTTTTACCAGTTTTTGCCACTAGAGGGAACCCTCACACAGTAAGACTATTAAAAGTCACATGAAATTCATGAGAATAAAACTTTCCACAGACCAACTCAACTATTTAATTTCAGTGGGTTTAAAAATATGTCTTATCAAATATATCAATTTAGTTTTAGCACTGGGTAAAGAAGCAACAAGGCAGAAAAAACAGTACTTCCTATTTACTTATTTTTCATATTACTGAAGACATTCATTTTCAAATTCATATTCTTCTTTTCCAATATACATAATCTCTCTCAATTTCTCAGATTAAGTTTTTTCTGTAAAACTCAGAAACACTATTCTTGATAGCATATTGTTTTGTCTAGACAGTGTAACATATATGAACTACTGTATAACATACAGTGAACTACTGTATATACAGTGAACTACTGTATAACATACAGTGTAACATATATGAACTACTGTATTTCAACCCCACAAAAACTCAAAATCCAGATGCAGATTTAAGCGTAACAGAAAAAATAAATTAAAATTGTAAACTTCCTGTTAGTTTTGTTTATGCTGATGACTTTAACTTTGCAGCCTAATAATGGATCTAAATAAATGTAACATAGGAAGAATATAACAGTTGGATAAAACAACATTATATATATATATATATATACATATATAAAAACATAAAAGGATTTATAAAATATATAAAAAAATTAAAAATATAAATATGTAAGAAGGACATCTAAAGTATGTCCAAAGAAGAGCAACAAAAATGGTGCAGGGTGTATAAGGGGATATGTGTGAGGAGCAGCTCCCCAAGGAAGCAGTCACGGCACTGAGCTGACGTAGTTCAAAAAGAGTTTGGACAATGCTCTCAGATGCATGGTTTGATTTTTAGGTAGTCATGTGTAGAGCCAGGAGCTGGACTCAGTGATACTTGTGGGTCCCTTCCAACTCTGAATACTATGATACTATGGTTTAAAATGTCTCCTCAGTTCTTAATACTTAGGGGAGGAATATGCTCTACAGGAAAGCCATCCTTTCTACCACTGTGTAAGGGAAGTTTTATAGAGAAGTAGCAAAGAAATTTCCACTGGTGTAAGTAATACCAGTTGCCACAAATATTTCAGATTGAAATTATTATAAATTTAAAATTAAGTCAAAAGATAACTCAACTGCTCCCAACACTCTGGTTTGTTAGTAGTACTATAGCAAAGCATTTAGTACAAAAAGAATATAATCAATTTAATTTTACTTCAAATCTTAAAATTTGACAACTTGTTAATCACATACATGTAAAACCAGAAATTCCTTTCAGGCACACACAAAGCATTTGAAATTATCACTGAATGGGACTCAAGTGAAGAAAATCCTATGCTGAACAGTGGTGTGAAATGATGTAATTTGAAACTCACATGGTTAAGTAATGTAGAAAGCTTTGATCCATCTTGAATATTCTTCTCCAAAATATTCAGGACCTTCACTGTTTTATCTGTTGAGAGCTACAACGAGAAAACAAACACATCAAGCAGCTGTAGGAACATAAAAGCTTCCAAATTGCTGAAAATAAGTCCATGGATGAAGGAGAGAACATTTTATGGAATTCTAGCATTAAACTTAAATTTTAAGTATTTTTGACATAAGGATCTGATCTTGACTTGTCAGTTTCTGACAGAGCATGATTGATAGTGTTGATAATACAATTGAACTAGTGAAATATGTTCTAAGATTGCAAACAAACTGCTTTTTAAACCAACAAAATTTGTAGGAATAGATTGAAAACAGAGTATCTGCCAATAATGTTGTATAGTTATATATTCTTGACTCTGGAAACTGGAATTTACCAAATCCACTTATGAATCATATTCTCTCTGACCATATAGGGACTTATTAGGAGAAAATCCAAATCTTATAGGAAAGCAAAAATAAAATTCTCTGAGTGCTAACACAGGGAAAACATACTCTTAGTAATTTTCTTAACTTTGAAAAACTAGCATGATGAAAAAAGTAACTCAAAATCACTTACTGATGGTTCTACAGAATTACAATTGAGTAATCTGCAGAATATGCTGAACCCCGGAAGAACTCATCCAGATAATACTGGTGCTCATTCTTAGAATCAACTAAATTCTAATTTTACATATACAGGTATGGGCTTGTGTATAAAAAACATGGAACTACGGTTAAGGGTGAGAACTATCAAGAGGGCAAAACACTCAGGTTGAAAACGTCCTCCTACAGATGAAGGTAAGCAGGACTGAAGAAAAAGTCAGGAGGAGAATATAAATCTTGGGTTAAAATCCTTCAGAGTGACTTCTTTAATAAGTGGCTTCACAGACACTTCATAAATAGAAGTGGTCAAGAGCAGGCAGGGTAAGAAGGTAGCATAAAACTGCCCAAAGCCAAGAGTTCTGTGAAGATAAATAAGGAAAGCAAGACAATCGTTTCTACAGGTGTAATACCAACAGTATGCACCAACACACAAAGCTGTCTTGAACTGAAGTCAGGAAGAGTAGAGCAAAGAAATCACAATATGCAGTTTACAGAAAATGAATTTTAGCACCTATCTTTTAAGTTCGAAAGGGTTTTCTGGAGAGAAAGAGGAAATAAATTCAGTAATGTGTCAGATTGCCACCACATATTTACAACGATCTAATAGCTTATATTAGAAAGAGTTGATTTTTTGACTTTGAAGGTAGATTCTGTTTTACTATAGTTGCCCAACACTATCTGTAAGGAGCAAAGACTATGGGCTGATGTGCTTTTGTGAAAATTGATTGATTGCTCAGGCACATGTGCTATATATTGGTACACAGTGCTCTCAGTTACCACTGATACAAAAAGACCATTCACCAAAAATACCTCAGCGTCAGAGACAGTAACAGTTGTGATGTGGTAACTTTTTAAGTACTTGAGCTCAGTTCAAGCATAAGCATACCTGTTCATTGTATGTCTCATGCACAACTGAATAGGATGAAATAGTATTACAGGGGTAGATTTGTATTTTACAATTTTAATGAAATTAAATGTTCAAAAAGAGGTAAAGACTACGAAGATGTACCTTGTCCATAATGCCCATTGCCTTGATTTTTGCAGATTCACTACCCAACTCACTAAGCTGATGTTTTCCCAGTAGCAATTCCTGTGGAATCTCATCATCATCACCTTAAAAAAAAAAAAATCATCACTATTTCTAATAACATGTCGAAGAATACAGTATTTACAGCCAATATGAAAAAGCAAATGCAAGAGAACTTGATAAAAAACTGTTTTTCCACACAGCTAACATCTCATAGTTCCATCTAACAAAGACAGATGACGATGATTTTTGGTTGTGACAAAACAACTACTTGTTCAATATAACTGATCACGTTCTGAAATATCGTTTAACAGACTAACATTATACATCCATTTCTGAAAGTCATCAACTAAAACTATTTTTAATATATCAAAACCCATTTATTGCACGCCCATTTATTGCACGCCTTGCAATACCACCCTCATTTCAGCAAAGCAAATCACAAATGATTGTAGTTTGAATCTGGGACAGAACAGTAGTTGAAAAATGTTTATGATACTAAACACACACACACAAAAACATGACATTACAAAACATAGAAAGAGCCAATGAATTCACTTTTAAAACCAAGCGTATAGACAAGATTGCTTTAAAACTGTACTGATTTGTTTACTATGCTCCCCTCCTTGTTCTATTGCTGTGATAAAGATTGTAGGGAAAGGATTATTTGAGTTCTCCGTTATCCATTTCAATTGAAAGTCATTTTGGTTAGCCTGAACTACTCTGACACTGAAGCTAAGCTCGCTGATTTTCAAGTGAAAGGACTAAGGACTACACAGAGATTCAGTAACTCAGCTGTAAGCGTGTAAGACACTGATGGCTTGTGTTGAATAATCAAGCTCTGTTAGGTCAAAGGCCACAGCAGATGAACTCTGGTAGACTTTTATCTCATTATGATTTATGACGCTGTTGGATTCTGCAGGGTGGAGGAAGTGAGATCCTCTGCCTCAAGCAGCAAGTGAAATTGGAAAGGTAAAGGCTCCCACTCTAGGTGGAAGCCATATAAACACAACATACCCTAACATAGGTCACAGGCAATGAAATCAGTCAGAAGGAAGTCTTAAAATACTGAGATGCAAATTTTTTGGTTTTGTTGTGTTTCTATTTGGGGAAGCAGTTTGAAAATTTCAGACATATTACCAAAAGCTGTAAAATCCATGTCTTCTAGATTTTCCAAAATATTCTCTATTGAAGCAGTGAACCTTTTGAAAGTTGAAGAATCCATCATTTCTGGTGAAAAAAAAAAGAAAAAGAAATGTATGTATAATTGTTTCATATACAATACAGAAAATATAAACTGAAGAAAATAAGCCTCTAAAATTACCTTCAGGTGTTAGTTTAGGCTCATAAGCTTTCCTCTTCTTTTGTTTTTCTTTTTTCTTCATTTTTCTTGCCACTAGTTAAAAGAATAAAGAGTAAAACAAATCCTTTCTCAAAATGAAAATAAAGGTTTTTTACATTTCTTATGCTTATATTAAATACTGCATATAAAGATGTTTATTTCAAAAAGTTCAACTTATCCTTTAAAAATGCACTAGTATTATGTAAGAAAATTAGATTTTTTTTTCAATTACCCTCACTGAGGCTAGGAGGAGGAGAATAATCATCCATATCAGAGTCATCGGGACTGCGATTACGGTATCGACCACTACCAGAAGTCCTCCTTCCTTCATGATAATGACCACTTCTCCTGTGGTCACCAGAACTTCTTCTGTCATGTTCTTCATACTCCCAAGCTTCATCTCTATCCTTTTTATGTCTTTTTCGAGAAGCTAGAAATGAAATGCATTTTCATTCTAAGTATAAAAATTCAATTTTTTATAATTCAAAATTATGTATTTACAAGTAAAATGACTATATATAGCTGTACCATAAAACAAGTGAAACACTCTAAAACCATTATATAAAATTCTGTTATGGCATTAATTTAACAATTTATTTTGAATTACATGAAAATCATACCTGAAATCAACAAAGACACTAGCAAAATACTTAAGAGATGAATTTAAAGCACGCTTGTCTTTTTAAACAAAGGAGAGTGAAACAAATCAAAATAATTTTCATCCTTTCCTTTCATATGAGAACAATGACATAATTTCTTCAGTTACATAATTGTGACTATTATTAGGTCCAATTCAGTGCTCACTTTGCTCATCTAACACAACAAATTTCAACAAGACTTAAAAATCTAGCTGCTTAAAAATATTCTGTTTTGCCAAGACACCCAAAAGCTTGTCCTGTAATATTTATGGCAGTTAATTCAGTGAAAGGAGAAAGCTGGAGTCACAATTCTGTGCTAAACAATGAGTATATACCTCTGAAGGTTTTTATAACCAGTTTGCAGTCAAGACAAATAAACATAGCAGAACTGATTTTGAAGAAACTGGGATACAAGTTCTCTACAGAAACAGAGATTTGTTGGAGATAAGATATTGTGGGGAGAGGAACAGAGAGTACTCTGTTATTTTGAAAGACAGTCTTGTACATTGTTAAGGGAGAAGGTGCTAAAACATAATACAAAAAGGATATGGAGGAAGATGTAGTTTCATCCATGAAACTCTTCATTATTTAATAAAACGGGATGACTGGGCTAACAAAAAGACATCTAATAAGGGCTGTACTGTGAAGATCAAAATGGCTCCCAAATATTCTATACTAGAGTTTATTATTGATGTGAAACAGCATGTAACAGCCCTTACATCTGTATGTCTCTAGCAAACTCTCCTGAAGTTTAGAGAGGTATGGCTGTACATAGGGTTGCTTTTGAGCAAAATGGCTCCAAACATTTATAAAGAACTGGAATAGAACTAATAAATCATTTCCACAATGCCAGCTTACTGAGCATCACAGTAAAGAGACATATATATCAGGATATAGCCAATAAGCAGCCCAAGCTCAGTAAGAATAAAAAATGATTGAAGCCAAGGTGATAATAATGCTCATCACTGCATCCACTTTTCCCACTTCTGAAAAAACAGTATGAAATTTCTGCAAAGAGGTGGTCCAATACTTTAAGATAATAACTTAGCTTGGGCTTTGAGCTGTGTTGCTTCTGGATCACACTTCCTTCTGGAGACAGAACAGTCATGTTAACAAAGTCTGAACTACTAATGGTTTCAGTTCTAAAATGGTTGAGTTAACTGCAACTGAGGAAATGAGTGGCTATCTGGGTTACCTGAACTGCATGCATTGGATAAAGAAATGAGTGTTTAATGGAAAAAAACTTCATACATCTTAATTGCTGCTTCTTTCCCTCATGAGACAGTACTCCCTCAT
Organism: Oxyura jamaicensis; assembly: GCF_011077185.1. Classification (NCBI taxonomy): domain Eukaryota; kingdom Metazoa; phylum Chordata; class Aves; order Anseriformes; family Anatidae; genus Oxyura; species Oxyura jamaicensis. Next base: position 12,936,805 of record NC_048926.1, on the reverse strand, counting down.
GAAACAGGTAGATGAATTCCATCTCCAGAGCTTACGCATCACCAGTAGCTATTTAATCCTGTCAGATGAATTCTGACCCCAGCTACATCTCCATGAGAAAAGTAACTTCCAATATCATTTTCCAGCTGAAAATTAAATTGACCATTTTATCAATGCTGCATGGCAAAACAGAATGTGTTACAGCTGTGTTGGTTCTGAAAGGCAAATAAGATGATCATGCCAACAGATTATCACAATCAGACATTGCTCGAAAAATTTTACTTTGAAGTACGTAAAACTGACTAAAAATGTAAGCTTTAGTAACATTAAAAATATTATTAATTATATACATAAATATCTGGATTGTAAGCATCTCATTTGCTTCTGAATTCTGCCAAACATTTATATAATAATACATTGATTACTTGCTGTATGAGAAAGATTTCACCAATTTTTAATTTCTCATCATTTAAATAAATGGAATGAGATAATAATAAAAAATCATTTTCTATAACAATTACTTTGTCCATTTTGAAGTTTACATTTAGATAACCAAAATAACTCTGAAATAGATATTTGTAACAATATAAATCTTTTGGTGTATTTGTTACAAATTTTACATTATCTTGATCATTTTATCTCTTTTCAATTTGTTCTACTACACTATTCTTTGAGAAATATTACAATTCATTTCTAAATCAGATGTCCTCACTGACTTGTTTAGAATCTGTTGGCCAGATCTCTTGGCTGTACATATTAAACCTAGAGTAACTTATAGCATATAAGTACTGTGAATGTATTTCTTAATTTGCATTATTTCATCCTTATTATTTCAACAGCCAATGTGACTAATAGCTATGTCAAAGTGTCTCTGAAATTTTTGACAATCTTCTCCATTCCCAACCAACTTAAATAATTTTGCTATACTTCTTCTTAATTCCCTGTCCCAGATTATTAACACTATAAACTGGTGGTATTATATGATAAAGAGAGAATATAGAATCCTGAATGAAGCAAATCATCATTGATATTTTGCCATAATGAAGTCTGATTACAAGTTACCTCAAGATCTGTTACTCATGGTCAAGGCAGCATTTTTCAATGTATTTTACAAAAAAAAAAAAAGAAAAACGAACAAACAACAACAACAACAAACCAAAGGGACATTCTATTCTGTTTCTTTGATCAAGATCAGAGATATTACTACCACAATTTCTATGTGCATGTGTGCATAAGACCTGCATATCTGTTAGAGGGAACATATTACACCATACTAAAAAAGCAGGATAAACCAATCTTTCTCTTTTGGAACATAAGACTAAGAATCAAAAGAAAATCAAAAAAACTTTGTAAATGAGATGCCTTCTCTGGTTAGCAGTAAAAGGCACTTCAGCTGTATCCCTATATAGGTAATGCAGCTAAGATGTTACTCAGACTCAGCTGATTCACTATGTTTTAATGGATTTTCTTTTCAGTGCTGGCCAACTGAACTTCCATATTCACAGACTAATATACTCTTATTAAGAAGTAGAAAATCCCTTCTTAACTTAAGAGGTGTATAACTATTTTTTGACTCTCATGAACGTTATCACATCACACAGCAAACATCTAACTAAAGATAGCTTTCTCTCTCCCTCTGAGATCACTTAATTCAAGACTAATGTGACCAATAAATACTATTTTGAGAACCCATCAGAAGTAATTCAGTTTTTCCAGCAACATACCAGGGAAATAGTAAAAGAAGAAATATTTTAAGAAACTTCTGGGCAGTAATATTCTCAATATATCATGTCAGAAAAGTTTAAGAGGGAATTCTTCAATTTTCTTATCAGTGAAACTGAAAATTTAGGTACTGACGTTTTTTTTTTCCCTGCATTGCTTTGTAGCTTTGTATGTAAGTTTTTTGAGCTGCTTTACAGGCTTCTTTAATCTGATTGTCTAAAAATGTTTTGTAGCACAATTAAAAAAAATCCAGGAAGTGGTTTCCCATTTTCATCGTGACTTACAAGTTTAAATCAAGTAATTATTCTTTTAAAAGAAAAAAGAAAAGATTTTTGGCCAGGTAGTTGTCTGGACAGCAAACTTAATTTCATATGCTTTATACTAGCCAACTTGAAAAAAGATTTTTTTTGTAACAGCAAAATATTAGTCTTCTTTAGCAGTAGGAACAGAATGGTGTACTACTTACATTCAAAAGCGCCTTCACTGTCATTGTCTTCATCAGAACTGATTTCAGCATATTTTGGTTTCTCATTAACTGTACTACGTTTGCGCTTGTTCATTTTCACACGTTCACAAAGTGGCATGGTGGATTCAATTTCTGCCAGGAGCTCAGGAGGCAACTCCTTTAACACTGACTGATCTATGCTACCTATTAATGGAGAATAAGAAGAGTCATGTGAACCTGAAGATTAAAAAAAATAAGGGACCAACACTACAGTCCTTTTTCAGGAATTGCTTACAGTATACCTACTAACAATACCACGGTTAGATATACCTGGATGTATTTGACAGGTCTTTGTAAAACTGAGTATATTGTTTGCACTGCAACCGGGAATTAACATAATAAATTGCATAAACATCACGTTCAACAAAATATTTTTTCAGGCACATAAATAAAACCAAATCCAAATCGGTGAATTACATCAGTAAAATGATAACCCTGTTCTACTACCACATTTAATCTTATTTTTTTCATCCTCTGCATTTAACAGGTTTTCCTGAAGTGTAGGTAAATTAAGGATTCATTGTGTCTCATTAAGTTCTGCTTATTCTCAATCATATCACTTAGTGTATATAAGACAGTAAGCAATCTTTCCTTTTTTAGTAGGTACAATCTGTGGCAGAATCTTGAGGTTTTTATCCCTGTATGCCAAATGATTGACATCTCAAACTGTCTCAGACTTATATCCTACTAATAACTTTACAACTCAACCCACATTTTTTCTTGATTTTGCTACAAAACAAGGTTGAAAGTTTTTTTGTTTGGTTTTAGTGTAGACAAACATCAAGCTGGATCACATCAGGTTTCTTTACCACTGACACAAACAGACAACATTGCACCATTCTCATTCTCATCACATTTTGAAACTATTAGACACATATGCAGTCAGCATGAAGGAGATTTGCAGTCAAAGTTTTTAGCAGTGACAAGGAAATCTAATTAATTCAAAATCATTTATTGGGGTTTTGTTTATTTGATGTCATCATTATTTACCAAAGAGCTTTACTGCACAGACTATCTGTTAACTTTCTCCAGCAAAAGAATAACTGCTACTGTCACAAGTGCTCCTCCCTACTTCCCCAAGGTATACACGATTGTTTAGATAGAAAGGAAATCACCTGCCAATTTTGCTAGAAATATATGCATATTATATATACATATAGAAAGAGAAACAAAATATTTCAAGATATCATATTCTGGATGGTTTTTCATTTTTAATTGCATTCACTATATAGGTAACATAACTTTCTAAAATTTATTTCAATTTTTACACTAATAACCCATTTCCTAATCCAAGTTTAGTCTTTCTTTTTTTTTTTTTTTCTCCCCTTTTTAAAAACCTTCAGCTGGAATTAGAAGGGCCTTAATATTAGAAAATAGTTTTCAACAGTATTTTTAAATTAAATTTAGAAGTTCTTTATACTTCTGTATACTTCTGGTTTCAACATCTGTCTATACTCAAAAAATTGTCTGTAAACAATGAAACTTACAATCAAAAAATTCTTTTTCTGTATTTCTCAAGTACATTCACGCAAGTCCTCTCAGTTAAGTGCATTTCAAAACAACAACAACAAAAAATTTATAAGTATTAATTACTTCTAACATTTTTGAACTGAGGTAGGTAAATATCTATTAAACAAAGCTGTTAGTGAGAGTTGTTCGTGATTCCCCCAGGCAATGGTCACCTTTATTTGCCTTAAGTTGCGATCTCAGATACTCACCACCTGCCAACAGTACCTAAATTCTTGATATTGTTTGCTACAAAACATTTCACAGCATGGTTTACCATTGTGCTATGAAATGATTATTCCTTGTGGGCTAGGCATTTGAGCAAAGATAGGAAGAGAGGTATGCCAGCACAGACAGATTATTTCCTGTGTGTGTGCTACCAGCTGACTGGATGCCAGACAGGTCTAATCTGGAGGCTGCACAGCTGTCTATGAGCAGTGGTGTCCCCACCTGATACTCCATGTCCCTTTGTATACCTCTGCAGCATCTGGGGAGAGGTGCAAGAAGGACATTTGCACGTACTTGTTTTAGGATAATTTCCACAGGTGCAGACCTGTGGGCCTTAGATCCTGCCTCTCAGTTTTATGCACTGTGGTTAAATGCACTGAAGTCAGCAGAACTACTCACAGACAATAAAATTTACAGTAAATCTGACAAATGAAGGCATTGCTAAAAACAGCTATAAGGAAGGGAACAAAAAGTGTGTTAAGATTCATATAGATGTTTTAAAGCTATACACCAACAGGAATACTTTCTAAAAATGCTTAAGTCTTTCTGAGTCTACTATGAAAAGTATATATATAAAAGCAGAGTAATTACTAAGATCACGTGGGGAGGAAGTGAGAAAAGGAAACAAATCAGAAATGAATTGTATATCCATTGGCAAGTCTTTTGTGACTTAGACACCTATTTAATTTCAAAACTGTATCTGCATGTTTCACGATGCAATATTAAGGTTGTGATCATTGCTTTCAGGAACTGTTAGAACAGAATTTGTTCTTTATTTTGCTTACACTGTGCACAAAGGAAGTCTCAGTATGATGAAAGGTTTTTTTTGTTTGTTTGTTTTTGTTTTTTTTTTGAGTAAGAAAACCCTTAAAAACAAAACAATAAACAAAAAACACAGGCTACTATAACTCATAGGGACATCTGTTCTTGCTTTCTTTATTGATTTTGAGAATTCTATTGATTTTGAGAAATTAAAGAACAATCTTTAAAAATAAGTCAATTGTCACCATGTTAATTAGACATCAATGAAAGAATAAAAATGCAAATACTGTAAATATTTGGAAAAATAACTATTTCCTTCTCAAAAGTCCCAAGTTATTTTGTTTGTGTTATGTTCTCCAATGCTAAACTCAAATAATTGTTTGAACTGCACTCTTGCCAGTTATAGATATTTGAGATGACAGCATATAAAATATATAAAGCATTCTTTATTCAAGAAGGGAATAGCAGGAAAGAAAAAATATTTTAAAGGTCTCTATAAGTCATCTTTAAAGATTTTGTATCTTTCACAATCTTCCCTGGAGCAAGTCTGCGGCATGTATTTTCCTTAGCTGCTGAGGACTGTAAATAACCGAATCTACAAAGAGTTCTACTCATACAGTTAGGCATGACTGCACCTGTATCAACAATTGTGATATACATGGAAAAGGACTGCTCATCATTTTTTAAAGAAATTCAGGGATATTATAGACAGTGGGACTCCAGTCAATAATATTTTATTTTACAATGTATGCTACGTTGAATTAAGGCAACCCAATCTTCACTAGAAACACCTTACTAAATTAATTTTAGAGCTCCATGTTAAAAATATACCTCTTATTTGTTCACAGCAGTAAAGTAATACTAAAGAGAATCCAGTTCATCAAAAGAATCTAGTCACACAGCAACAAACATTAGGCTGTAAGCCCTATGCTAATACCTTTTCAGTTTACAAGATCCTTTTCAAAAATGATTAAAAGAATATATAATGCAAAATCACGTGAAAGCATATACAAAAACATGTGTGATCACTTGCAGTTTTTCAATTTGTTTGGTAAGTTTGCTTAGACTTTGTACCTCATTTTCCTGCTTCCAGTTTTACTAGTTACATTTGCCTCTAGTTTGCATGACTTTTAAAATAGCAAAGGAGAAAGTAACTATGCTAAAAAGTTAGTCCATAAGTTAATAAGAATGCACCAGGAAACAGCAATGTCTGCAATTGCTAAACACAATATACTTAGAATGGACTACAGGCATTAGTGTTCTTCAGACATCACTTACACATACCCTCAAAGCTGTCACAACTATAAAACAAATAAACAAGTAAACAAGTAAAAACATAAACACAAGAAATTGCCACCGTAACCAAGCCTTTACTCTAATTTGTAAGGAATCTCAGTGCTCTACATTAGCAAGTCTGAAGGACTAGTCACAGAATAGCTGTACAAACACTTCATCTTTAAGAGCTGCAAACATAACAACTATTTCTTCTTCAGTGCTTGTCCAGACCTATACAATGCTGTTCATGACTTTTATACTAGTTGCTTGCTGGTTGAAGAAGGCAATGTTGTTTTAGGTCATGCATCATGACCAAAAGGTTTCTTAGAGAAGATACTCAAGAATCTTCAGTTGTTACTGAACTCAGTTGTCACTGACTCAGGACACTTATTTTCTCACCAGCAATTCTTGACAAAATAAAACACAATTAAAAAACAGCTAGAGAACTTTAACTAAAATGGAATTAGTCTGTAAACTTCTTCCCATATTTAGTAAGCTTTTCAAAGGGTATTGACATGTATAGTAGAAAGTGTTCTACAAACACTAAAATCTTAGTGGATATATGTTTTTCCTTTCTTTACATATGGCTTAAAAAAATAGAAAGGAACAGATCTGATTCAAATGTTCAGCATTACTTTTTGTTCACAGCTTGATATGTGGCTTCAAGTTTGTTAAACAACCTTTAACCTTAGCTAATACTTTCAGAAACCTAATCTTTAGAGGGATCTAAGTTCATTTTGCCTTGAATTTTTTCAGCCAGGTAGATATGCCTAATTCAGGTAAATGTATCCATTACCAGCATTGCCTTCAAGAGAGGAAAGGCAATATCATTATGGATAATTATTGGATCCATTCAAAATGGACAGCAGCACTACATTTTGACACAACAGTCAGCGTATTCAGACTAGTTTCACCCAGCTTGATGCAAAAATTTCAGACAAGCAGGTATGGAAAAGAAGTGATGCTTGCTGATGCATTAGAAAGCTTTCCAGGATCAGAAAGGCTGTTCATGCCATTAAATCAAAACCAATGCTAATAAGCTCTTATCTTGTTTTGATAACAAAGACAATGACTTATGACTTATCTTTACTTTCCAAAATAAGGAAAACAGATATATGGTTTACATTTCAGTGCTATTTCCTATGAACTAACCAGCCACAAAGATTCAAAAACATTTTAAAAAAATGCTACTTCCATAACTATAAGAGCAATTAATAGAGTGGAAGCAATCAATACCAGGTTTGTTTATATAGATAAATGACAAGGAGTTGCATCAGGGGAGGTTCAGGCTGGATATTAGGAAAAGGTTCTCCACCCAGACGGTTCTCACTGGGACAGGCTCCCCATCCCCAGGGCAGTGGTCACAGCAATGAGCTGCCAGAGTTCAGGAAGCATTTGGACAACACTCTCAGACATAGGGTCTGATTTTTGGGTGGTCCCCTGTTAATTAGCAAATTAACAAGTGCTTGAAGAAAATTGACCCCTGAAGTTCATTTAAAAACTTAGGTTTACGTTAATCAAGTATTTTACGTAAGTTAGTCTCCCATATATATTCTTTTCAATTTTTGTGTAATAATTGGTAATAAGCAAAACTTACAGTTAATACTATTTCATATTTCCGATCTCTATATGCAACTTGCATTTCAAAACATAACTTTTCCAAATATCAAGACATTGTATGAAAAAACACTGAAGAGCCTAAGAGGGAACAATGCCACTTGCTTGGGGTGGGGATATGATTCTTAGCTTTCATTTCTCAGTGTTCAGAAATTTAAATTTAGCCACTTTCCGAATTCTGGGACTTCTACACTAATAAATTGTCATACGCTTTCATTTCCATTAAAAATGAAAACAGACTACAAATATATTTTTTTTGGCCACATGAGACATTACCTGACTACTGGACTCTTCTTTGCTGATGACTAGTATATTCAGTCTGCTGTTATTCTACAGAGGCCAAGCTTACTTCCTTTACATTCCCTCCCTCAGCATTTAACAGAGGATGTTCCAGTGGTTTTAATATGAACTGAGGCTTTGGATTTACCTCTCTTATGTATCACCAGCTTACCTTATCATTCTCAAGTCACCCTGGGTCACTGCAGTAACTACATTGATAAAAAAATCCTACATTAGACACATATGCAGGAAGGAAAGCCGTTTCTTTCTGGCCTAGCTCAAACCCTTAAACTCTTGTGCTAAATTGAATAAAACACACTGTTACTCCATAATAAAACTGCCTTCTTTCTTGTTCTTGGATAGCCGTATCATTGTAACTACAATGGTATAGACTCACAGCTTAATTCTATTTTGGATGAAGAGCTAAAAGAAAAAAGAGGGTATCAAAGTACCTCCCCACTGTACAAAGATGTTTGGAAAACAAACACCCTTTAAAAATAGTTAAGTACTACTAGCGTGTAGCACTTAGGCACTACAGTACAAAGGGACACATCACCTGTGAGTGATGAACAGCTTACAGGTTAAAGCTGTAAACTTTCAAATATCAGTGTGCAAATTTAACAATATCCTTTCCACTGCTATCTTACTTAAAATTCTCCACTATGTTCTTTATATGGTGCACTGAGTCCTTGGTAATCTAAGTCCTCACCCATTGGCTTCACACTCCTCCATATAATTCTGTGCCCAAAACAACTTTAAGAATGGAAGAGGAAACAAAGGCAATGGCAGCCCTTTTCTCAAGGAGGAATTTAAGGCATGGGGAAAATACATCTGCTCTTAAGACAGAAGTTCCACTTTTATCTTGATGCTGTATCATCAGCTGAAAAACACATAGCCAAGATGAATGCTGACCAAAAATAATCTTAGTAGTCCATTTACTTCAGTGGCTTTCATCTTTGCTATCCCACTCTATATTGAAGTTTGTGGAAGTGTATACAGCAATATCTTTTAAGCAGGATATAGACCTTCTATCATGCTCCTTTAACCTCACCTTTTGACTACATACATGAAGGGACATCACATGAGATCAGCACACACACACACAGAGATGGAGAGCAGGAGACTCAGATCCCTCACAGCCACTGCCCAAGAGACTTACGGGAGCCCTCAGTATTCTCTGCTGCAGACAATCTGGCACGAGGGAGACCTAGTGCCAGGAAGAATTTTAGAATCATAGAATATCCTGAGTTGGAAGGGGCCCATAAGGATCACCGAGTCCAACTCCTGGCACCTCACAAGTCTACCCAAAAATTCAGATCATGTGACAAAGTGCACAGTCCAAACGCTTCTTTCTTAAACTCTGACAGGCTTGGTACAGTGACTACTTCCCTGGGGAGCCTGTTCCACTGTGCAACAATCCTCCCAGTGAAGAACCTCTTCTTGATGTTGAGCCTAAACCTCCCCTGCCTCAGCTTGACACCAGTCCAGCGGGTCCTATCACTGGTGACTAAGGAGAATAGATCGGCACCTTCCCCTCCACTCCCCCTTGTGAGGAATTATGTCCTGTTCCATCCCATAGAACCTGCTTGAACACATCTTTCAAAATAATTTTTCTTTATCTACCCTAATAATGACACAAAGGGAAGGTCCCCAGACTCTGGAAGATTCTGAAAAAGGAGAGGCTCAGTCTCACTGTTAACATTCCAGTCCTCAGCTCTGGCCTTCCCCTGTACTCTGCTCTAGTGAGGCCGCACCTTGAGTACTGTGTTCACCTTTAGGCCCCTCACCACAGGAAGGACATCGAGGCTCTGGAACGTGTCCAGAGAAGGGCTACGAAGCTGGTAAGGGGTCTGGAACACAAGTCCTGTGAGAAGTGGCTGAGGGAACTGGGGTTGTTTAGTCTGGAAATGAGGAGGCTCAGGGCAGACCTTATTGCTCTCTGCAACTGCCTGAAGGGAAGGTATGGGGAGATGGGGGTCGGCCTCTTCTCACAGGTAACTAGTGATAGGACACAAGGGAATAAATTAGGAGTCATTTCCTCTCAGAAACAGCAGTCAGGCACTGGAACGGGTTTCTCAGGGAGGTGGTGGAGTCACCATCCCTGGGGGTGTTCAGGAGATGTTGGATGTGGCACTTAGGGACATGGTTTAGTGGGTGACATTGGTGGTTGCGGTATTGTTGGACCAGATGTTCTTGGAGGTCTTTTCCAGCCTTAATGATCCTATGATTCTAAATGGGACCCATCAGGCTGGTTGGTCAGAGAAAAGCCTGGACAAAGCAACTGAGTAATTCCATCATGTATTGGAGTTAATCACTGCCCCCAGCTAAGCCCCACAGATTCAAAAAGGCTTTTGTAGTAGTACAAAATACTCTTAGAAGCAAGAAATATTTTTTGATGCAGGGAAGAGATTTCCAAAGAGCATGCTGAAGAACCCAGGCAGAGAGCAGGGAATACAGCCTACACATCCCCTCCAAAAACTGCCAAGAAGCATCAGAACTTGCATTACCTTAGCGTCAATGATTACCCCAAGCTATCCAATTGCTGCAGCAACTACATCACAAGTTATTTTGTTCCTTATTGCTAGTAACTGACTTCTCATCTTTATAAATTCATAAAAGGTCTAGTTTTGAAAGATGCTTTATGAATAATACAGCATTACGCAGAGTATTGTGGAGCAAGATCAGCAATTGAAATAAATGCAGTTCTGCTCAAAGAAACTCACTTTTATGAATGAAAGTTGTGACGGAATTACTTTTCAAAAATAGAATTTCACTATTGTTGCTTCTGAACATAGGCATTGAAATTTAAGCTAACTCAATAAATTTAAAATTAACTTCATTAAAAAGTTAGGGTGTTTTGCACAGATGCAAACACTTTTTTTTTTTTTTTTTTTAATTACTGTTAATCTTTGGAATTAGAAAACTATGGTTGATGCCCTTTCCTAGCTGTGCATATGGATCAATTTAAAAAACTCAGCCATGGGGCCTCACCTAGGAAAAAAGACCTTCATTAAATAACATAAAGTTACACCTCAGAATTTTTCTTCTCATAAAATAAATACTCTCATTTAAGCAAAATAATACAAACAAGATTTTTGCAGAGAAAAACAAAACAAATGTCGTGATTTCTAGCTGATTTTTGACTATAGGTATAACAAAATCTGCTTTTATCTTACACTAACATTTTTAGCCTTTACCGCTAAAAACATCCCAGGAAGCTACTCTTGTTTTGCTTCTTCAAAGCAACTTAATCACAATAAAAACAACCGGTTGCCAATGCTTCAGCTTTTAATATAAAATACTGTTGCTTAGAAGATAATAAATGTTGCTTAGCAGATAATAAAACAGTAAGTATATTTAAGAAACCTTTATTTGATGAAAACAACAATTCAGTAAGTTGAAGAAAAAAGGTCTCGTCCTTTTCTTTTTATGTTCATTCTTAATGTACCCACAGATCAAAAAGAAACTGCAAATTTCAAGTTAACAGTTCAAATTTTCTTGCACAAAAGCACTCACCTAAAATGGGTGAAAATGATGAGCGACTGAAAAGTTCATTTACCGGAAACAAATGTGAGGCTTTCCACTATTTGCTTTTTGTTGAATTTACCCTTTGCTTAGAAGAAAATTCAACCCAAAGATTTTGACCACATATCCCTGCACATAAACTGAGAGGTAACATCGTTATTTAGATGTTTAGATACATGAACAAGTCTGCATTGCATACTGCACTGCGTACATTGTAACGTCAGATAAATTGCTGGCCCTCATTTTTCCTTATTGCAAAGTACTGTTGCAAAAATTATTTATGGAAAGTAACTTTAGCTTTTCCCAGAAATAAGAGGAACCTGATCAAGCATCCAAGCCCATGAACCAACGACAGTTTCAGACTTTCAATGAAGAAGGCTGATTGCTCTGACAAATTAGGTAACTTTGACACATGTAGTAAAAAGAAATGATCATCTTTCAAAAGTGAACTAATTAAATCATGCACACCTGAATCTGCAGACAAACCGTGGTAATTTTGATGAACAAATGTATAACCAAATTAGTAGGTTTGGTGAAGTTTATTGTTATTGTTAAGAACTAGATGTGCACTATGTGATGTTCACTTTTGTTACCCAGAGAAGACTTGAGAACTCTGAGCACAAGAATCAGAATATTTACCTTAGTGGCAAATATTAGAGTAGGAAATAACCCAAGCAGCCTCTAGGCATAATGATGTGCTGAAAACATCTCCTATCATACTGGTACCAGATCAACACAAGAAAGGACTCCAGTGTGCATCTGCTGAATTTATCCAACATCTGCTTCTAAAAAACTAACACCAAAACCAAAGACCCCAGAGAGTATGTACAATGCCAATATACATCCCAGCATACTTTTCAGGAGAGGACAGACACAATGCCACAAAAACGATCCATTCTGGTGCAAAGCATGCTGAAGAACTGAGATCCTTCAAGGCTATTGGATTTAGCTCATTAGATATCATTTGTTTTTGGCTTTTGACTAAATGATGCCTGGAGTATTTTTCAAATTGTGATCCTCTTCACAAGAATGTAATGAAAGAGAAAGAAGACTTAGGGCTAACAGATTCTTGGTAAACCCAACACATCTTTAGATACTTCTAAAGCCATGAGAAATAGCCAGCTACACTTCCAGTCTAGTCAAGCTGGAAAGCACTAGTCATTATTATATCAGGCAAGATGAAAACAGAAAGACTGTAGAATTCTTATGAAAGTGATACTGTTTTTCTAAAAATCCAGTTAAATTTAGAGTTTAGGAGAAGCTTCGAAGTCTTCAGCTCAGAAGACTTATGAAAAACTCCTTGCTGTAAACCACGAAACATTGTCCTTTGCTTCTCTGAAATGCTGTATAATTTACAAGAGAACTTGAGAGAAAATTATAATTTGCTCAATGCACCTAGCATCACATGCAATTTGCAAGATGCTTAGTGGTTTATTATTCCCTTGTGCTAACGCAGCTTCTACCAGGAACTCCAAGACAGTGATCCCAAATTTCAGGTCTGTGGAATTAGGGACTTTCATAATCGTACAAAAGTACAACCTCTAGTAAGTAAACTAACTTGCAGCATTTTCTTTTCCAAAGGAAATATTATTTTACTGCTTGCCTCACTGATTTCAGTATGTCTGTTTCAGCACTGAGACTGCTATTCTGCAAATAGATTTGAATGAACTTTTGAACTTTTAATTTCTTGATGTGTTAATATCCACAAGCTATTTTTCTCAAGGGTTTACCAATTCTGTCTTTATACAAGTCCTATACATGAAGGATTTCAGCAAATGTTTAAAATTAATATTCCCTTTTTGTCCACAGTTTTCAGCTGTACCAGAAAATATTGGTGAGTAGTTCTGCTGTGCTGCTGAGAAAACTGTGAGAAGAGGTACAAGTTGGTGCAATGAGCCAACACAATGTGGATACAGTTTTTCATCCTGGAATATTTGCCTTCTTGTCTTTCCTATGTAGAAGATGAACACCTAACTGATCACTCAGCTTGATAACTGACACATTTTCCAGCAGTGCTAGAACTCAAATATGAAGCAGCATGTTACCCAAAGCCATAGAATTTTACATTGCTATAGCCTATCACTGAATACAAACTGTAGTTATTATAGGTTCTAAAAATGTCATTTGAATTAAAAAATAGCAACCAAGTGCATAGGCATAGAAAACAGAAGAATCTAGAATCATTGTTTTAGCTCTAGGACATGAAGATGATTGAGCTGCAGTGAAATTTTTAGTTGCTCCTGTAAAAAATGTATGAAGAACACCTCTGAAGAAATAGTAAATTTTCATTCAAATTTCAGAATACAGCGGCAGAGAATGCAATGTATTTAGGAAGACTTGCACTGAGCAATCAAAACCTGTCTTTAGAGTTGTGTTGTAGAGATAACAAAATCCTGTAATAACAATCTACACAATGAAGGAGCAGGATGTGGTATTTGATTAAAAAAAAAAAACAAAAACAAAACAAAACAAACAAACAAACAAACAACAACAACAAAAAAAAAGCAAACAAAAACCACCTTTTTAGATGATACTTAAAAACCCAAATGGCATTTCTGCACAAGTCTTAAAAACACACACTCTTTTGCCCTAAACTAAAACTGGCATTACACAGTACTGTTGATTTTGGGAAGCCAATCCTCCAAACATCATAAACCACTTCAGCCATCTCCTTACACAGAGTTACATTACTTGTATCTGTTTCATACTTCATTATTTTTTTTCTTGTCCAGAATACAAAAACTGTGAAACTGGCAACAGCTCCCATCAGCTCCCATATAGCTGATCGGTATAGCTATAAGAAGCAGCAGAGAAGGTATTCACTGAAGTCCTGAAAAGGAAGGACAGCACACATAACCTCACAATCACAAACTTGAAGTGAAAAGTTCCATGGATCTCTTACATATTTGCATTAAAATCAGGATAAATGGCATTCACAGACATTAAAACCAGAAGAAAGAAGTGTTACAATTCTTTCTGACCTTTACAAAACAGGCCAGCACAAGGCCCCTTAAAAACAAAACAAGCAAACAAAAAAACAAAACACAACCACTAGGACAGTATTTCCACAACTTTCCTCTGAGACAGAGTGCACCTTTCAGAAAAGTGTTCAAAGATCATAAGAGAGAAAAATGTTATTTCTCCCTTGTAAATGTCGAAAAGGACTGTCAGAATGATTCAATCTTAACAGTCACGCACCATGGCTACCCCTCCTATTCATTTAATAACTTAGAAAATTCCAACCTGTCTATAAAATACGTTAAATTTTTTTAAGTCTTTTTACAGAATAATAAAGGCACATGTACAATAAAGACATAACTTTCAAATTTAAAATTTATTAAAACTATATATAAAGTTATATAGATTTCTGGTTTACAAAACATTCACCTTAGCTTAAAACAAGTGATTTTCCTGAGTTTTATAATGAATTGGCACTAGTCCCTTAAGACAGAATGACTACATAAATGGTGTTTTGAACTAGCTGAACTAATCCTCTTTGAAACCAGATTTAAGCTGAATCACAGCAATGATGTTGAATGTGGTAATACCAGAAGAAGATATTTTCTTGTGGAAGGGATGGATGACAAAGGAAAAACAAAGGACAAGAAATAAAAGCGAGTAAGAAAAGAAAAGAAAAATCAAAATATACTAAGCTATATGAAATAAGAGGGATGGGAGAAGAAGTGAAACAGTGATGCTAAAGGCAACACCAGAAAAGATTTGCTACAATCTAATAAGAAATAAGGGATGAACTAAAGAATGCTTATGAATACTACTTTTCCTAGTGAATTAAAATGTTTATAACTAAAAATGGCAGAGTAAAGCAGTGAACACTGTTTCTCTCAACTGGAGTGAGGACATTGTGGAACTCACTTGAATACTTTCTGTATCAGTCTGCTGGTTTTTGATAAGTAGACTTCAGCTTATGAGAAGATAACTTTATGTATTAGGAACCATTTCAGACACTGGAGTTCACTAATTATTTAGCATAAAATATCCTAGGAAGTAAGTTATCAGGAAGTTGGGCAAAAAAGCATAAAACTAAAAATACATGTGAAAAATAAGAAGTTTGAAGACACTTTCTCCAAAACACACGTCTGAACATTCAAAATTTGACTTGTAAGAAAATGTAGTTACAACATTATTCTCTCCATGAAACTTATTTCTAGTATCTTTGTAAGAATCTTATTCTGGATACAATAGCAGAGACTGACAACACTTCAATTATTTTTTTTTTCCTGGAAAATAAGTCCCAAGTTATTGCAGAATATGTAAGAAACATTTATGACTTCTCAAAACATGAAATACACAAACTTTCCGGAAAGGTTATAAACCTGAGTTTGAAATGAATGCATTGCTCATGTGTGCTACAGCTACCAGAGTCACGGCAATTGGACACGTCCTTTAATCCTTTATGCATTACTAAAACATAAAATAACCACATAGTCTAGGCTACAAAGTCTACTTCAGAAACATTTTATAAAGCATGTATGCACTGTATATAGCTCTGAGGGAGCTAGAACCTCTATAAATCACTAATTCTCTGCACATAGAATTATATGAATTCATAGCTAATCCTTTTGAGGACAGCACTTAATTCCATCTCTATCAAAAACATACAGGTTTCATGCAAAATCTTTAGACGTAGCTGACAGCAAAAACGTATCATAATTTTATGTCCAACTTCAGATAGCTATTACTGTTAGCAACAGATATCTTGTCTGTTCTGTAACTCAGAAGGAAGAAGGGAAATGTTCATATTTTCAGGATTAAGAGAAAATATTGCACAAGGAGGTTCATACTTTACCAAAAAATATGTAATACTCATCTTGAATTAAGTCCTTAACAGTCAGTACAATCAAGTTAGTAGAAAACAGATTTAGCACAATAAATTCTTTATACAAAAATCAGTCTGTACACATGCACACAATCCATTATACATTCACAAAGTTGATTTCTACATCACTTATCTACATTATTTCTTAACTGTGAAAAACATCTCAAATTAATGAGCAATGTTATACCTGTAACTGCATTCATAAATAATCCTGCATACAGCTGCAATCCTCTCCCCTGCCACTTGTTCTGTCTATTTTTGAGAAATGACAACTCTGTAAACACAACTACGTAAGAAATGTAAATGCTTTAAATACTAAACATTAAAAAAGTAACCCTGACCAGTTAGTAACATTTATTTCACAAGGTAAGATCATCTACTTCAGTTTGAAATCAACGAAACCAAAATTATAGCACAAAAAAGAAAAGCGATCATGTAGAAGTGATGATTCTGTGGAAGCAACAACCAAATATTAAACCTACAAACTATGCTGAAAAATATCCTGTCCATATTACTAACTTAAAAATGTCAGCTAGTTGTTTACCAATTCCATTCCTCTTTCCACCTACAGTGGACCTTAGAGACAACGTCTAAATTCTCCTAAAGACAAAACCTTTTTGTAAGTTTGTTACACAGCCTAAAAGTGTGGAGGATCTCCAAGAGTGTGTTGTATTTGTACTGTAAAAGGCAGGTCATATTTTTTATCTCTGTTGTTATTGCTTATTGTCAAAACATTTCTTGGAAAACCACAGTTCAGTCCTCATTCGAAATGTAGAAGAATCTTAGGGCTTGCCTAAGTAGTATTTTCCACCACTCCGGCTATGGATTTATTCATAATAGTACCAGTCCCTTATACAGACACACTTAAAACCAGTTTAAGTAATACATGTACCAGTTATGTTTAAATAGGTAAGTTCCCAGACTAACAGATGTAGCTGAAGTACAGTTCAAAACCACTTAAGTGTCCCCACATTAGGTACTTGCACCAGAGTAAATAAATCATTTCACTTACAATGGAGGAAGATTTTCAGTAACAAGCCCTTAAGTGAGTTTCAAAATCACCATATAAGCAAGCATATCAAGCTTTTCTGTTTAATTTCTAACCATAGGATTAGCAAATTTAAAAGAAAAGGAGTGTACAAGATATAATGCAATTAACAAAAATAATCTTACCTTTATTAGATTTGGATGACTTGTTCTTGTTAGGTTTAAAACAAGAGCCCCTTGATTTATCTTCTCTATCCTTAATAAATTTCTGCACATCATCCAAAGAAAGCTTCTGAAGGACAACTACAGGCTTAGCTCCTTTATTTAGATCTTCAACTAGCCCAATCTTCTCTACTTTGTCCTTATGTTCACCTTTAAATTCAGTTTTCCTTGACTCCTGAGTGACATTGCCATCTTTATCACGCTTGATTTTTGGAATGACAAAATGTTTTAATGCGCCAGATCTTGCCCCCAACAAATAACTGGGAAACTCTGCTTTATTGTCAGCATGTGATTTATTACTATCTACTTTACTCTTATTACCATCTGTCCTTCGTTCATCCTTGCTGTTAGGTGATTTAAAACCAGGTTTATCAGGTCTTGATTTACTAGAATCTCCTTTACCTTCCTGTTTAATACGAGGGCTGTCAGGCCTTGATTTCTGATCCCCAGAAGAAAACCTTTCCCTTGATTCACCAGACTCATGTCTATGTTTCCTTTCAAATTTCTCAGTTTTTGAACCATCAGATTTAATACCATGCTTAGAATCATGCTCATTTTTGTTTGAGGATCTCAAATACTCAGGCCTTCTAATCTTGGATGGATCTCCTCTGAATCTCTCTGACTCACCCCTGTCCTCAGACTTTTGTTTTAGGCTATCATAGTCACGCCTTGGTGTATCAGAAACTGAACGCCCATCGGGCCTTTGTTTTGCTGGATCTGGTCTACTTTCAGATTTTATCCTTGAAGGATCAGATTTCATATCAGGCTTAAGCCTGGATATTTCAATTTTCTTATCTGACAATGGTTTACTGGAGTCCCTCCTATTATCATGTCTATGTTTTGGCGTTTCGGGCCTGCCTTCACTCTTCTGTTGTTTTGGCGTTTCAGGCCTGCCTTCACTCTTCTGTTGTTTTGGCGTTTCAGGCCTGCCTTCATTCTTCTGTTTGGGTGTTTCAGGCCTCTGTCGTATTTCCTGTTTGCCATTATTTTGTTTTCCCTCATTTTGTTTCACCTCCATTTGCCTGCTCTCATTTTGTTTTGCCTCTGTCTGTCTGTTATCATTTTGTTTCAGGTCCAATTGTCTTTCATGTTTGCTTTCATATTTAACTTCTACTTGTTTGTTCTCATTGTGTTTACTTTCCAACCTTCTGCTCTCATTTTGCTGAAATTCCATTTGTCTGTTTTCATTTTGCTGGATATCTGCCTTTTGACCCTCAAAGTCTGTCTTTTTCCTAAAAATCTCCGGATGGTTTTCAGGTTTAAGTTTAAGAACTCCAACAGGATCTTCTTGGGTAACACACATAAACCCATCATTATACTGCTTAATTTCTTCAGGCTTTTTGATGGCCTCCAAATCCTGAGTTACTGTTGCCTGAGAGTCCGCTCTTCCTGCTTGCTGAAGATCAATACTAACCATCAATGCTGGCCTGGCCCCATTTCCTGCAGAACCTGTCTCCTGAGAAGCTGGTCTACTTCCTCCAGTAGCACCCCCAGCCTCCTGTGGTTTATTTTCTTGTTTTCGCTTTTTCAGAGGTTTATCTGCAAATTAAAAGAGAAAAATCATAAATGATATATGTAGAAAGAGAATAGATGTTCAAGCAAAAATTTCCATTCCCACAAATCAATCCCGCTCAGCATGTATGTGCATGCACAACAAAACTCATTGAATTTAAAAGCAAGAACATAGCTTGTCTGGCTAATATTTTTAACATATTCATTGACTATTGTTCATAGTCAGTCTACCCCAGGTGCCAATTACTCATCTTTAAAAACACCCTCAAAACACATGAAATCCAAGTTCCAGAAAAATTTCCAAAAGAACCATCTAATAAAGAAGCTGCAATGCTGCAATGTATAATGGCAAAAAGAAGCAAACAAAAAATTTAATGTTGAAGCAAAAGTCTGCAAAGACAAACTTCAAGTGCACCTTCGTAACTGCTTTTTGATGAATACTACTGTAAAATTTTCTCTTCTGCAGATTCAGCCTGCTTCATTGTACATTAAATGAGCAAGGATCTGCAATGATTAAAACAAAGGTTCTTCTTGCATGGTTCAGTGCATCAGTTGGACTTCATGCATAGTATTGCCAGGGAACACAGGACCAATGTACAAAAAAGGATTAAAGTAACTCCAACACGCCATGCTTCTCTGTGAAGCAAAACAGTACACTAAGAGTTGGAGCTCATACCATAACACATATATATTAGGTGGGGGTCCAATACACACATAAAAGTTTGAGTAATTTCCCTTTGCAACCATAACACTTAATGGATAAAACAAAAAGTTCAGTGATAATTTTACGTAGTGTCAAGAGCTTTCTTCTGCAATAATCCTTTCAGTTTGTACTAAAAAAAATCATCAAGAGTAGAATACAGAAAAATAAAAAGCGAGGCAACCACACACGTTGTAATTTGGTAGAATTCATAGAAATCAATAGCACATGAAAATATCAAAAAGAATATGTTCTGTTCATTTCAACTATAGGCTATTTATTTTCCCAGCATGGTACTATAACCTAAAGTTAACTACTGCTGTTAAAACTAAAAGTCCTGCCTGGCTTATATTCTCACTTGTCAACTATCACTATGTAATTTGTTTAAAAACAAAAAACAACAATTACTTTCTCTGTAATCAGGGAATATGATTTTAAGTCTAAAGAATGACAACACATAGGTTAGAAATTCTATTGTAGCTCTATTGTCAAAATGTCTAGACCACAAATACAATATAAGAAATATTCAGTGCCTATATTTGTGGTGCTCTATAACTAGATGCAATTAATTAGCTCTCTTTTTGGGAGCAGGTAAAGTGGTAAGGATACAATCAAGGAAGAAATCAACAAACTCTAAGAATAAAAAAACCTCTCAAATTGTAAACCAGAATTATAACACGATTCCTAATTTAATCTTATTTGCAGAAGATTCTTTTTTTTTTTCAGAACAATGAAAACTTTGAAGGATCATCTCTGAAATTAACATTAGAACACAGAAACAAGTAGTCACATGGTCAATTCCAGTGATGTGAACAGGCTTTTTTTCTCATCATTCTCATTGTGAAATCTATTTGCACATCTCTAATTTTCTAAAACTCCAAAATTATATACAATATTTAATGGCTAGACAATAGTAAAGATAGATACAAAAACTCTATGCAGAAAATGGTCAACTGCAAATAATAAACTTTTCAAAATTCAACAAAATCTTGTAGGAAAGCCTGTCAATTTTATGACAGACATGAGAAACAAAATAAATTTGCCACGTGGAAGGTGAAGCTTTTTAGCACAGAGATTTTTACTTTTTCTGTAGAACAACAATTTTGGTATTCATATGAGAACTTATGTAGATAAATTTCTATATACCACTGATTACATTTTTTTAAGCCTTCATGCATTGACAAAAAACCTTTTTCTCCCTATGACTGAGGCCTTTGACCTCACTAAACTTCATGGCAGGTGTCAGGAATGTGATGAGGCAGAAGCCTCCAAACTGATAGGTTTCAAATTTGAATTTCCCTTTCCCTTTATTATTATTTTTTAAATACACATGCATACACACACATCACTACCTTATTTCTCAATTAAAAACTCCACAAATTTTGAAACACAAATTAAGAAACTTGTGTTTCTTAAGTCAATCTGTTTCTTCATTTTAACTCAGAAATATCTGCCACACCAAAAAAGTACCATATAGCTCAGATGGTGGATCTAACAGTAGCCTTTAAGACATTACTGTTACCAGTTATCTGCCCCATTCCTTTAACAGAGGTTATCACCTGTAGCAGAAGGGAACACACATTCACATTTTCACTAGTGTGTTTCATTGTCCAGAGCATCAGCTTTAGGCAATACTGAAGATGTTTTGCATTAACCTACCAGACTGAACAAGTCAGCTAAGAGCCAAGCAAATGTTTCCTTCTGCTACCCTTACTGTGGGAGCAAGGCAGATGGCCAGGAGCTGTGATGCCTTAAACTGCTGTAGCTGGATCAACCAAAACTCACCTTTCAGAGCCCTCATGCTGAGGGCTCCAAGATTAAACAACCAAAACAATTCAGGTAGGACCACTTTTCACTCTTGAACTTCCATAACTGACCAGGCTCAAAATGCTGCTCATCTTCCTCATCCAAAATGTCAACTGGTAAGTTGAGAACATATAGACAGATGATCACATCACAACTTGGCATATTCCCTCTAAACACAGAGCTCCTTTGATGGACCTTCTTCATTTCTCTTGACAACTGAATACTGACATTATAGTATGTTGTTATATCCACAACCTGTTGTGTTCTTATCTGAGAAGAAAAAGATGCCTTCAAAGTTTTCTTTTCCTAAAGGGCAAGGTGATTGCAGACAGAGTTACAGATTACTCACAGATTTCTTCATATTTCCAGTGCATCTTGATGATGAACTTCAGAACAAGACTTGGTCGTTACTGTTTTGCCTCTAAGAGATTTCTGGATCTAGGACAAAAAAGCTGGCCCAAGTATAGGAAAATATTATACTCAATTAGGGCAGAGAAGGTAGGATGACTACATAGTACCACCATCTTCATTGAGTATAATGAAAAAAAATTCATTGAATGAGCACAAAACCATTTTAAGTTGCCACAACAGTTGCAGAAATATGAAAGATGAAAAACACCATTGTTGGGTTTCAAGGGCTTCATCAAATCTTGGACTTGCTTTACGCTATATAAGAATAATCAATAGAGTATGGAGGAGAGAATAATTAACCTCTGCAAACAGATTTCTTCATGTCTTCTCTTTTACAGTCAAATAGATGCAAGTTTGTATAAATCTACCTTGTGAAGGCAAGAGTCCCAGGACCCATCAGGGTCTTGACGAACATATGAACTTAAGAACTTTAAAAATATCCATTCAAATACACTTTGTATCCTCCAAGGCATAGTTATCCAATCTTCGTCCACTTCATTCCACAGACAGTAGACTTTCTTTTTATTATCAGGAACTAGGACTTTGTGAAAATATCAGACCTAGGTTCAAAGCTTGCCACAATTCTGAACAAGTAGGCTGACAAACTCTTGAGACCAATCAAGTGTGATCCGGATCTTTTTGCTCCAACTCTTTGTAACAGTTTTTCTAACAAAAGGAATATGTAGTTAGCCACAGAAGAACTTTCTGACTGTATTTGAGACTGGGCATTCAAGTTTGTTTTCAGATTCTTTTCTTTCTAGAACTATTTTTTCTTTCCCCACCCATACCCCAAGAATGTAGATACTTCCAAAATGATTCCTTGAGCAAATTTATGATGGTTCAGAGCACTGTCTGATCCCAGTTATTTTCCTATTTATTCATCTTTTTTGTTTGGCAAATCCATACAGATGTTCTGTTTACATGGCAGCATGCTCACCAAAATGCAATAAAAATTGGCATTCAAAGCAAGATTGTAAGCCACCTCATTCTAAAACATAGTAGAGATGATGTGTCAAATTAAATGAGTCATAGTGGTGCAAGGAACTAAACATTACAGGAACCACAAGTTTGAAATTTAAAAAAAAAAGGTTAGCTGGATTTCCAAGTGGTTATGTCTCACCTGTCCTGTTATGAACAAGATTCTTGCAGATAGGTGTGACCTTCATCTTTGGAAATGTCTATGTGTCATCATTTGATGAGTACTTTCATGTTTAGAAATTGTTTAATTACTAAGGAACATTTGCATAAAAGCTAATTGCACTAGAGTAACCACAGATAATCTCCAAATACATTTCTACTGAAACTACAAGTCAACCACATGAAGAACCTCCATCCTGAAAACAGATGAAGTTGGAAGCTGAGCAAATGTTAGGGACAGAGGCTGGATGAGGGGAACTGGTATAAAGAAACTTCTCCATTCTTCCATTTAATCTGAAATCTTTCCAAAGCAGCAGTCAGAACATCACTAATGACGAAGACTCCAATGTTTCTGCTTCCTTCAAATCCAACAATTTTCTTAAGTACTAAATCAAACTCTCTCAGCAAATGAACAAAATAGGACAATAAAATCTTCTAGAACTTCATGTTCTAGCAAACTGAAATGGTCTTCTAAAAAATATCTGTGAAAAGGTAACAGGTCTAAAAAAAGAACCACACGGATGCAGAGCTTTGTTTTAGCTGAATGGTAACATCCCACTCTTAATACTGTTTTGTAGACACTGAAATCCAGAAATTTCTGACTGATCTTGAAGAAACAACAGTTAAATTATCACTTCCCCATTTATACCATGTAAGGGATTCACTTCAAGAATTCAGATCACAGATGGTAGAATGAGTATATACTCCTCTTCAGAACTACAAAGAAGATTAATCCTCAACATTGAATTCTGGATGAACCATTTTGATGACTCCAGTACAGATTACTACTTTTTTTTTTTTTTTTTTTTTTTTCCAAGCATAAAAATTTAGAGTCTTACATTCTTACATTTTAAATTTAGACATTCTTTAGAGATCACAGGGATATGCCTCCATTCATTTGAAATGGCACTGATTTGCATTATTTAAATCAACAATGAATGCATTTATATCAGTCCTAAACAGTTATTACTTATTATCAAGCCTTCAATTTTTGAACAACTTCACAGACAAGTGAGCCAGAGGCCAATTACAACTTTATCTTATTTAGGCTACCAATCACGACAGTTTTCAGCAAACAGCACACAACCATACTCTTAAAAAACATTTTTTTTTTTTTTTTTTACTGACAACTGTTTCACTTTTCCTAGTTATTTTTCACAGATCTCTTCAAAGGCGCCCAAACACCTCACCCCACCAACCGAAAGTGTTTTGCAGACCACAAAAACCTAAACCTCTCGATGTAATCTGGCTATAAGGAAGTTTTAAATATGAAATTACTTTAATGGTACTGATGAATGACCTGACAATGGTGTGAGGGCACTCATTTTCTGTTTCTACTTCTTCATAAACATTCAGTGCTACTGACCATGAGTTTGCTTTCACCTCACCTCCCCCATAAAAATTTGTTCCAAGAACCAAAAAATAAACAATTAAAGAGAACCCTTCCAATCAGTAGAAGAGATTCCCACAGAACTACTTCCTCTCCTTGAAGGAGAGACTGAGCAAACATAGGTCTGCAATTTTAGTCTCACTACTTGCTCCCTTACAGAAGAAACTAAAAGGGCTCAGGGATGATCCTGATATAGGAAGCCTTTCAGAACTGAACATAATTCCAAAGGTTCCAAAATAAACAGAGACCAAGGAACTTTCAGCTGCTATCATTCAGAGGAAGGGATTTCTGAGAAACTGTATGGAAACATGGTAATTTTTAGCAGCTCAGCAAAAGACTTTATCAAATCTCTGGTCACTGTGCAAAAGAGAAAGCCCATCAGGAGGGACATGCAAACTCTTTCAGGACAAAACACAAAAAGATTAAAGTGGGCTCTGACATGCCTTACTGTGTAGCAAACTTTAGAATCTCCATTTTTGTGAAGTTTGGATCATTTTCTTAAGTATGAAGATAATGTAATTAACATAGCTGGAGAATTAAATATGATCTTAGGAATCTTTCTGCTTAAGGATGTCTTGACTCATTATGCTCTGCCTACTACAATACTACTGAAAAAACTAATACAGAAAATAACAAGAATTGAACTGCAAAATAATATAATGAAGCATCTACTCTTCTTTAGAGACTGAAAGCCATAACTGAAATTCCCTGAATTTAATTTTGCTTTTGCAAATAATATTAATTTATGTATAAGGTAGGTTTTTCTCATACAGATGCTGGGTATTATGCATGTGATCGCTTTGTAAAGAATTATGATTTTCTAAACTCAGTTGTTAAAAAAAGAAAAATTGTGCAAAACCTGAAGCGCAGTTACGTTAGAAATACACAGCAAAGCACTTAATTTCACAAGAAAGAAAAAAACAGGTTTAATGAAAAACTACTTATTTTATGTATCAAAGAGTATGATGTTGAATTAGTTTTTATTCATTTGTATGAACAACTTTAAAAGTGACCAAATGACTTTAAGATTTATTAGTGAACATTTTTAATTTCCCTTTCAGATGTTGACTTCATTCTGATATCATAACTTACATTCAAAAATATGTTCAGTTGACTAGATCCAGTAATACTTATGTAGTATGATAATGGAAAAAAGCCTGCAGCATCATAGGTTGATGTCAGAGTGGACTAAGTGACTACGATCTATAGAAGTGCTGGGCTCGAACTCTTTATAAGCTTTATTAATCATACATGCCATTTATTTATCAAGAGTTAAATCCATCATAGAGAAACAACTATCTCAGAAGAAAATAAAGTCATTACTGTGTAAGAAATGTTATAAATCCTCCCATCCACCTAACAGGTGCAATCAAGGGCACATGCTATATGTAAATTATGTTTAATTTTATAATCTTAGTTTATGCTATAGATAAAATCAAAATAGACTTCCTATTCTGTGAATTTGCTTTCATCTTATGTAAGAGCACCAAAAGAAAATAAACACTTTTAAAAAATATATAAATGCATTTTTCACTCAATCTGTTTTTCATTCATTAAAAATATATATAAATACAAAGTACTTTTTCCTAGATAGATGGAAATTTTCCAATACTTTATTGCAGTTTCTTAAGTTAGAAGAGGAATTTCTTCCTCTTCCATTTCTTAAACATGTCTGAACACAAAACAAATCTCTTAACTATAGAAATTGAACATTGATAAACTGCTTTTTCTTGGGAGATCCAGTTTCGTCTATTGCTTAACACTGCAAAATGCAGACCTACCAAAAGATTATATACACAAAGCATATAATATCTAATTCTTACATTATCCTACATCAAAACACAATTATTTAAATTTTACACTGTTTCCTCTCACGTTCTTGTATTAATCACTCTAAATTTCTGCAAGATTACTATACAAATACCTACACTTGTATCTCCAATTTTAAGAAAATAAAAGTCCTATAATGCATTTTTGAAAATGAATGGTAATATACTGGTTATAATTACACATTCTGTCATTTCATTCATTGGCTACATAAAATTAGACATAAACAAACTATTAATTCTTAATAGTGTTCTTTTCTCTTCAGGAGACGTTGGGGGAGATGGGGAAAGGGGAGAAAGGGAGAGGACCTGGTTATGAACTTAAAAGGTAAGAGAAAAATGTTACTTACCTATAACTGTAGTTTTGATAGTTTTGCTCCGGCAGATTCACACTCTTGGGATGTGTGTCTCTGCTGCTATGGGCTTGGAACGAACTAAAAAAAGAAGGGCCCACAGCAGGCATCCAAATGCCCCCTAACTGATCCAATTATTGGAAATAAAGTTATTACAGCTTCACTTCCTAATTCAAAGAATCCATAGTAAGATTCCAAATAACTGGGTGAAGTGGATCCTCGGAGATAAAATATATAGGGGGAAAAACACAGGTACGAGTAGGTTTGTCTCCTTTAAAAAATGCTTCTAATGCTTTTAATATTTTTCAGTTAAAAAAAAAAAAGAAAAAGTTTTAGCCTCCCCAATAAAATGGTTAGTGATTAATGATTTCTTGACTATTCTCACAAACTCCAGAGAACAGTGCCTTTTACAAGTAAAACTCCTTAGTCTCTTAGTCTCTTACGACTGGAGAATTATACAAAAACATTTTTGAAGTGGCCTAAAATATATCAGAGAACACAAAATAATACTATATATGGAACATCTCAAATCTGAATTAAAAAAAAAAAATCTAAAGCAATTTGGAAAAGAGTCAATGAAAAAAGGTGATTTCCTTTCAATTTTTCAAGTAATTTTCAAGGTCATCTTCCCTTTTCCCCTTTTAAAAGGCTCAGGCTGTCTTTTAACATTAGTATCTTAAATATCTTGTATTTTTGATTTGCAGTATATTTTTTTTAGAAACATGAAAGATCTTGAGTAGAAACTTTGAACGCAATAATTAATTCAGTAGCAAGTCTAAATCTTGAAGAACAAGAAGATCTTATTGTAATGTTCTGGGAAAGGTTAGATGACTAGCTTTGAACTACCTAACTATGCACAAAAATACCCCATTGGTATCTGAAAAGCTGCAAAGCACAAGTTAATACAGAAAACTGAGGTTACCAGAAAGCAGTTTCTCCCTCAACACCACCCACCTTGCCCACAAAGAAAAACGTTTGTTGAGAAGCACAGAAATTTATGGGACGTAAGTTTTTAAAACTCAACAGGATTTCCTGTACTTTCTTGGAGTAGTCAACTTCTGAATGTGAACTAATTACAACTCCAGTTAGGTGAACAAATGGATTCAGAACACCGATCTCTACTCGTTTTGGAAGCATTCAAGAGCACCAAGTAGTACAGGAAATGAGACTGGAAATGGTGATTAGAAGAGAAGAAGTGTGCATTTCATTGCCTGTCTAAAGAAACTACATCATAAAAATACCTTAATGTACCTAAACTGAGGATGCTTAACTTCTTGTTGATTGCTGTGGGAAAAGATAATCCCACTCTGTATTAACCCTTCAGAACCATCCACACCATGGCTGTTCTTTTCTTCTACTCAGATGATATGAATCTTGATACTTGGATCTACTTGTGATGTTATACATCTTTTGAAAACAGATGATACGACCTAGCATTGATTGACAACTTGAATCGGATGAGAATATAGTGGCCATTATGGGGGAGGGGGCAATAGGAACTGAAGACCTGAGACATGACATGTTCTAGGGACTTATTAGTGTGGTCTGAAACTATTAAACATAAAAGGGATATTAGAATGAAACCTCTGGTGTTAAGAGCTTTGCTCTTCAAAATCTCCAATTATTCCTTTAGTTAACAGATACAGAGAAGTTACTTGCAAACTTAATCAATACAGAGAGACTTCCTTGATGGAAAAAGTAGGAAGAGGAGGTGGAATATTGTCCTTCCACACAGAGGTCAAGGACAAAACTAACTTCTACTAAATTTTGTTCCCCTCTATCATGATGAAAAGACCACATAATCCGCTTAATCCAAGAAATCAAATAGACCGAAAGAATAGAATGACAAAAACAGAGCTCTGAAAGGCACGCTATTATGGAGGCAAAAGGTCTACATTATAAAATCTCTCCTTACACATTTTTGATAGACGTTAGGTCAAATCTGCCAGATTTTGCATAAGTGATCTTTTCACTTTTTCAGAAAGCAAAAGCATGACAGTCAGGTTTCAGAAAGATATGCTACTTTTTGAAGAAGACAACACTTCAGCAAAACCTGGTGTTTCACTGCTGGACTGGAGATTGCCTCCCACTTTTAGAGACTTTGTTTGGTGGAACATAAAAATATTCTAACAGTTTTACAAGAAATGGGGGGTTATATTATAGAAGGCAGTATAATTTCCAAAGGGCTCTGAATCCCCATTTCCACCTGTACTGAACATTACAGAAGGATCTTAGCATTAAAAAAAGATCTTAGTATTGCCTTAGGCACGTGTAGCTGTTGTATAATTTTTGGCAAGAACTTCCAGAAAACAAACAAACAAACAAACAAAAAAAACATTTCCACCTCTTCCCTGGACTAAAACGTTCCACCATATTCCTGGTTCCAAACATCAGAAAACACAACAGATCTATCTAAAGCCTTACTACCTAAAAAGAAGCACCTGATTGCCTTTGATGAAGCATTGTAGTGTAGAGATTTCATATCTAAAAAAAAGGTCAGAGGAGACCATTAACCTGCTATTAAAACTTGACCAAGTACAATTCCACTCAAAGTACATTATGGAAGACAACAAAGAGTGCATACACAGAAAGTGTAATGTGGCTGCAGTTACATTCCTCGCCTCCATCACAAAATCAGCAAAGATGCTTTCATGCAGATTTCAGCATGTGCTAGCATCTAAAGATCGCTAGAGGGATGCTTGCTAGCTATATATCAGCTAGGGCTACACCTTCCCACTCTAATTAGGCTGAGTACATGCTATAGTCAACGTTATTTTCCAGACATAATATGATCTGAAGATACCGTGTATGTACTAACATGCACAAATGCCTTTAAGAAAAAAAAAAATGCAGTAAGCAGCTTCTCAAAAGTTCATGACATATTTAGGAGCTATTGGGTATATTCCTAACAGACATAGGAACCATAAAGGAACTTTCCTCCTGCAGTCACACCAAACCAAATGGCTATAATTACAACAATCTCTGAGCATATCAACTTCTACAAACTTAGAAGCAATGACAAAAGTGTTACCAAAAATAAGAAACGCATTTCTCTAAGGTATCAAGTTTTTACTTAATCTGACATGACACTGGTAGAAATTCTTCTGTTCTTACTCATGATTGGAACTTTGGCTGCCAAAGAGAAAAGAGCTGCTGTCTAGGATAGGGGCAATTTAACACCAGTGAATAAATGGTGATAATTTGTCCCAGAATAAGGCAGCAACTCCTGCACCTGATCCATAGCAACCGCAGGAACTCAGGAAGAACTGAGATCTGGCAGAGGATGCAGTGAAGCATAAGTGAAGCGTAAGACTGGAATCCTTATTTGGTAAGATGCTTATCAAGCAGTAATCAACAGGGGAGAGACTGCAGTACATAAAAATCACTCCTTTCCACCAAAACAAACAAATCAGTCTGCCCGTGGTTATGTAATTATGGTAAGCAAGCTTCACAACTAAGGCGCATAATTTCCTGAAAGCCAGAATAAAAAGGGAAGAGTGTTTTAGGCTTGATCTAAATGTTTGAAGGCTACAGTACACCAATAAAAAAATACACCACATTTTTCCAGATGTTTCTCAGCTAAAACTTGTTGCAGAATGTACCCCAGCAGTGCAGAAACAAAAGTAGCTTTTGTAGAAACAGAAGTATTAGGAGACAAATCACAAGCTCTCCAAGTTAGTCCAAGAGATGTAAGCACAGCAGCACAATCCTCCATTTCATTAAATCAAAATTAATGAAGCAAAGATCTCTTTTGAGGTGAACAACCAATTTTCTCCATCGATTGACAAACAACTTTTTTCTAACACGACTTGTTTTAGTTACCAGTTAAGGAATATCTATAGTTAAACTTTTTTGTAATCTCAGCAATTATATTTACACGCACTCACAAACACACATACTCTCTTTTTGCAGACATCTTTAAAAACAGAAATAGGATCTTTGAATAGGGAGAAAATGTGCTCTCTCTGGTCGTTAAAAACCCAGCGTGTACGTAAATACAGTTGCATCCTTGCAAGTATGTCCAAAATTGACCATTTTCAGCTCTGAGATTCCAAAATTAGAACATGCTCCATTTATACTTCTGTAAGATTTTTCTTCTAAGTATCTAGTAAATTAGCAACATACTATAAAAGATTTTTTCTCAGAAGTTAAACATAGTGCAGAGGAAGCTTTTGAGAAATACTTATGTTAACATATCACTACCTACTTTATAAAAAACACATCTTATTTTCAAGATATACATGTGGATTTTGAATCCATTTTGAGATTTTTTAAGCCTAAAGATCATCAAACCAGTTAACAAGAACAAAAAAAAAAAATTAAAGAGGATAGATTCTGTGAGGTCAGTTAAGTCAACTAGCTTAGCTACTCAAGGGAAAAGTTTCCAGATGCTCATCTGGTTCTGAGTTAGAGACCATACAGATATGTGGTAGCTCTCTAAAACTTCTAACACCTACATATTAATAAAAATCCAGCTCAACAAACATTGGATACAATATAGTAGTATATGTTAACCAATCATTACAGTGCCTTTAAAAGAATAGATGTGATTTTAATCTAACACCTCCTTCAAATGGGTTCAAATAAGATATGAATGGATGGGGATAAAATTTTCCCCAGTTTTCTTAAATTAGGCAGCATACATAGGTAATGAATAATTCAACTACCATAGCTTATTAAAAAATTTGATGTATGTTACTACTGGGATTTTAGAAACTTTATAAACGCCATTAATTGTACTTCATTCAGTCTCATGGTTCAAATAAGAATAGACTAAAAAGAATTTTGAAACATAAGAACTTCACTTTCCATACAGTAAGAACCCAACTAAAGAATATCAGCTATAAAAAATATGCATGTATGAGAGATTACAGTTCATTGTTGGAAGGGAATGGAGATGAATGTCAGAGAAGAACCTACACTGAGTAAACAGAATTGAACTTTGTGACAATGAAAGGAAGTTTTTTTAATATATATATATATGAGCTTTATAGGCATATATATATATATTTATATAATATAGAGAGTGTATACACACACACAATCCTTTTACCTTTATCTTGCACTTCTTTTGAAAATCGCTCCCTTTCAATAGCTGATTCCCGTTCTATCCGCTCAATTTCAGCCAATGCATCCAATTCTACTTCATCATATGACGTTATAGTTCCGTGTTGCGAAACCTGTTGCTGTGTCTGTACCACAGGAGTTTGAGGTTGTTTTGCAGCAACTGAAGTGTTCTGTTGTAAAACAGGCACTTGTTGTGCCTGAAGGAAAGCTGTCTGTTCATGCTGCGGCAAACACTGAGCAGCGTTTAGTGGGCGGTTAACATCCTGTGGAGTAACGGGTGTTTTGGAAGTCTGTCCTGGGTACTGCACATTAAAAGGAATATCACCCTCTGACACACTGCTGTTTTCCAAACCAGAAAGCATATCATCCTGCTGGTCCATATCCGAAGATCTTACACGAGAGAGTCTTAATGTAAGCTTAGTGGAGTCCTTGGAAGGAGAACTAATGATATCATACATTGCAGCTTTTTCAGTCTGGTCTTTTTCATCCTTGCCTAACTTCATTTTCTTTTGTTTCTTTTGCTTTCTTTCTGGAGAATCTAACAATATGTCTGGGGGAACATCTCTAGGTGATGAATAAGGTGGAGGTTGAGATTGTAGGATTAAAGGTGGTCTTGATCCTAGAATAATAATTCAGAAAAACTGAACAGTTATGTTGTTTCATGTTTATATAAAAACACACTAAATATAACCTACATAATTTTAATGTGTAGTTTTACATATATCTGTGTTCACAAAAAGTCTAAATAAGATTGGTAGGAAGCACATCACTCCTAGATTAAGATGCAATCTAGAAAGTTGCATTGTATTTCTGGGAGTTTTAGCAATCCACTGCAGATGGAGAAGGGATCATTTCAGAGAAGATGGAACAAAAAAAAAACCGCCACCAAAAAAAAAGTATCTGCAGGTTCAGAATATCAACTGTTAGAAAATAGTCAGTGAAAGCAAGTTGAATACAGAAAAAGATCAGAATGGTCCTTCATAAGGTCCAGCGATGAAGATTTAATGATCAGCATACTGACATTAGCCATTTCAGCTGCAGATTTTTAAATAATTAAAAAAAGGCGGGGGGGGAATCAAAACACACACAAAAGTTGTTTAGGGAGGGTTCCCTACTTTACATATCCATAGAAAGATGAAATTTGAAAACATATTAAAAGATAAATCCATCTTTCCTTCTTCCTGAACTTTGATTCTGATGGTTCATTTTCAACTTCTTTTCCTTTAATTTCAGGTAAAGTCATTCCACCCCCTCCCCACACCCATTACTAGTAGAAAATGCCTATTGTCTTAAGGTATTTTTCTGCTGTTCCCTGCCTTATCTCCTCTGTTTTGCTTCCTTTTTTAAAGGTATGATTTTTTAATTCTACATGCACTCATTCCAGACTTTATCTACAGAAATTTTAAAAAGAGGACATGTTTCATTAAAAACATTCTCCCAATTCATCACATTTAATTTTTTTATTCCTCAGATTAAGCCAGCTCCCCATGACTGTTAGTCTAGAAAAACTTTACAAAACCAGGTAACTTTTCTACTTGTCACAACTATGATTTTAAGCTACAATTTTTGGCTTTAAAAGGACTACTGGTTTAAAGAGTAAAAAAAGGGAAGGGGGAGGATGAAAGAGAGAGCAAAAGGGTGGGGGAAATAGAAAAGGTTGGGGAAGGAAAAGTTGGGGGGGGGGGGAGGAAA